>NW_016158495.1:97742-129170 GCF_001687245.7 Rhagoletis zephyria
CTAGTCTTCCACGCAAATAACGAAATGTGCTACTCTTCCACGCAAAAATCTGAAATGTGCTACTTTTCGACGCGAATAATGAAATGTGCTAGTCTTCCACGCTAATAGTGAAATGTGCTAGTCTTCCATGCGAATAGTGAAATGTGCTACTCTTCGTAGGGACCGACGATATGCGTAAGGTCGTGGGCAAGAATCAGAAAGATTGGGATGTCCGCATACCCTTGTTGCTGATGGGATACCGGTCAGCAGTGCATGAAACAACGGGTAAAACTCCTGCAAGGGTAATCTTCGGCAGTGAGCTCCGTTTGCCTAGTGACCTGAAATTTGGAGTAGGAGGAGGAGGATTGGGAAAGAGACGTCCAACATCCTGGAAGAGGAGCTGAGGGGGATACATACTCTTGTGAGATAGCGAACTCAAATTATTAGTGACAAGATGAAGGCCAGGTATGAAAAGGCAATGAACTCCGAGGGTTTCCAAGAGGGAGACTTAGTGTTGCTGTACAATCAACAACGGAAGAAAGGTTTGTCCCCAAAACTACAATGCAGCTGGGAAGGTCCGTATAAGGTCGTCAAACGGCTGAATGACGTAGTTTATCGGATCCAGACCGTTGGGAGACCGAGAAACAAGATGAAGGTGGTCCACTTGGAAAGGCTTGCAGCGTTTGGAACAGCAAGTATGTCTGATCGGAACAATCAGACTTAGGTGGAGGGCAGTGTGGCGAATACTGCGGCAACGCGAAACAAACAACGAGAAATAGGCAGAATGTTCGAGGAATGACGTAGAATGTTCCACAAAGAGAAACGTCAAGTTGGATGAACACTGCGAATAGCGAGAGAATGAGAATGAGCGATGAACTTCAGAAAGTTCTAGAGTTGCCATAAGTGCGAGCGCAGGTATATAAGNCGGAACAATCAGACTTAGGTGGAGGGCAGTGTGGCGAATACTGCGGCAACGCGAAACAAACAACGAGAAATAGGCAGAATGTTCGAGGAATGACGTAGAATGTTCCACAAAGAGAAACGTCAAGTTGGATGAACACTGCGAATAGCGAGAGAATGAGAATGAGCGATGAACTTCAGAAAGTTCTAGAGTTGCCATAAGTGCGAGCGCAGGTATATAAGGGCGCCGGCACAGCGAAGTGAGTTAGTTACAAGTCAGCAAGCTACAAGTAAAGTGAGCGAAGAAGTGAGTGGCGAATAAGCAAGCTACAAGTTTAATTGTGTTAACAAGTTTAGTAAAGCGTTGTTATTGCTTTAACAAGTATTGTAAAGTGTTTTTACTGTATTAGTGAGTATTGTAAATTGTTTGTTGTACAATAAAGTTAATTGTACTACAATTTTGTCATCGTTAGCATTTATTTAACAATCCAGAGATACGAACCTACAGATATTTGGGAAATCTCTCGAGGTTTCAAGGATAATCGTAACAATATTGATACATTTTAAGTCTCCTTTCTGCTACAATTTTTCACACGCTGTCACACTGATCTTTGTTCATTTTACTGTAAACTTTCTGTTCATAGTGAGTGAAAATAGTGCGAAATTTCATGTTTATAGCTGCATAAATGGAGAAGTTATAACAAAATATCTCATATCTGAACAATCAGTTGTTTGAAGGCTATAGGTTATAGCGACCCGATCTTCGCCATTCATTTGCACTGTAAGTATTCTTTTGATAATGGGTGGAAATATTGTGAAATTTCATGTTCCCAGCAGCATAAATGGAGGAGTTATAATGAAAAATCGCATATCTGAACAATCAGTTGTATGTGAGCTATATTCAATAGTGAGTCGATCTTTGTAATTTTCACTGTAAGCACTCTGTTAATAATGAGTGAAAATAGTGCGAATTTTCATGTTCCTAGCTGTATAAACGGAGCAGTTATAACGAAAATTCTCATAACTGAACAATCAGTTGAGTGGGAGATATATGTTATATATAACCCGATAATCGTAACAATATTGATACATTTTAAGTCTCCTTTCTGCTACAATTTTTCACACGCAGTCACACTGATCTTTGTTCATTTTACTGTAAACTTTCTGTTGATAGTGAGAGAAAATAGTGCGAATTTTCATGTTCCTAGCTATATAAATGGATGAGTTAAAACGAAAAATCTTATATCTGAACAATCAGTTGTATGGGGGTTGTAGGTTATAGCGACCCGATCTTCGCAATTTTCACTGTAAGTATTCTTTTGATAATGGGTGACAACAGTGAAAAATTGCATGCTCCTAGCTACATCAATGGAGGAGTTATAACGAAAAGTCTTATATCTGAACAATTAGTTGTATGGGAGCTATATGATACAGTGACCCGATCTTTGTAATTTTTACTTTAAGTTTCTTTCTGTTGATAATGGGTGGAAATAGTGCAACATTTCATGTTCCTAGCTGGATAAATGGAGGAGTTATAACGAAAAATCACATAGCTGAACAATCAGTTGTATCGGAGCTATATGTTATAGTCGTCCGATTCTTCCGGTTCCGACAAATGATTTATACATTATAAAACTACCCCACCTACCAAATTTTATCCGGGTATCTCGAAAACTGAGAGACTAGATTGCATACAAACAGACGGACAACAGAAGGACATGGCTAAATCGACTCAGCTCGACGCTCTGATCATTTAAGTATATATTTTAATGAGTCTACCTCTTCTTATTCTTGTACTTACAAATATCGGACCAAAGTTATAATACCATTTCATGCTCATGAAAGGTATAAAAAGAGATTAGCCATACAAAAGTCCGCCCCCGGTGTCCAACCTAGTTTTACCTATTATTTTTGCAAAGAAAAGGAGAAATCTCAAGTGTAAAAGTAAACAAAAATGTACGTTAGCAAGGAAACAGATTTGTAAATAGGGATGCAAACGATGCATCGATATTTTTGAAACATAGATAATATCGGTTTGAAATTCGATATTTGCCATCGATGATTACTATTTCCTAAAATCGCTAAACGATACATCGATGCCAGTTTCAGCGATGTTTTAACATCGACTTTATGTTTTATCGACTTTAGAGATTTGAATTCAACTTACCCATTATGCCCCTAAAATGTTTTGACTGGCCATGAATTTTATTACTTATCCTTTTGAGTAACATTCAAAGATTTCGAGTGTACTCTTATCTTTCGATATTAAAAATGCTTACTTAATCATTAAAAAAGGACCGAGTTCCCGTTGAAGTTTCAACGAAATTGGGCCTTGGAACTTTAAGCTCAGCGAACTTACGACGACATGCATTTTTATTATATTTATAGGAAGGGTAAAGGGTTGGTATATGTAAGTATATAAGTATATTTCTAATTGAATTACAGAGAGTTGGAAATGAAAAGTATTACATTTTCCTTTTAATGTGACTACAACCCAACAAATTTTTAAACATCGGAAACCATCGATATATCGATATTTTTCTGGCGAAGTATTTTAGCATCAATGGTCATTTTTCCGATGCATCGAAACATCGATGTATCGATGTTACTCCCCAAAATTTCCATCCCTATTCGTAAAGGTATTTTTAATAAACTACACTGGTCGACGGCCAAAATTTACCAGAGACGCCGTTATGAAATTCGTATGTAAAATCACCCCCTGATTCCGAAAATCAAGGTTATTTTTAATTTTATGGTACCGTTTTTGAGATATTTGCAATTTACCGTTTTTGCAAAAAAAAAAAAAATTGGGTCCACTTAATCATATATATCTCAAGAACGAATTAAGCAATTCCAAAACGGTTTGAAGCTTTTAAAAGGTAATAAAATTTTCTATAAGCTGTGCATACAACACTTTTTGCTAGGCCCTGTAGATTCAAAGATAACGAACAATCATTACCGATTTTTTCAATTTTTTTTGTAAAAATATAAAAAAAATTGTACTTTGCGGGGAAGGATCTCGAAAACCTTTTATTTTTTTGCAGATTTTTTTTTTCTCCCTAAGCTCTGTTGTATTACAAAAAAAATAAGCTATCATCGAAGAAAATCGATGCAAAACTACGTAAGTTATAAGCGATCAAATAAAAATACCCAGGTTGCGCAATTTCAACGTATACCTCAAAACGTATGTATGGTATAAAGAAGAGTGAAATATCTAGCTATGCTCTGTTTCTATTGAGTTAAAAGTTCAATTTATGAATGAAATTACCCATATTTTTAACTTTTTTTTTAAATTTATTTATGTTTATACTATATTCTAACAATCTTTATCTTAATTTGATTTTACTATGTTGTCGAAATAATTATGTGTTCTACTTTGACGCTTATTCAGTTTAGGATCGGTTTCTCTTATGAGAAACCAGCAGTAATCACCCATCATTGCGACGTCCCAGAATCCTTGATATCGATTCTCAATTAATTTCATTTGCTGATGAAACCTTTCGCCATGTTCATCACTTTCGTCGCCAAGATTTGCCGGAAAAAAGCTCAAATGTGAGTGGAGAAAGTGAATTTTTAAAGACATATTTACGCCCATTTTCGCATAATTATTGATTAGGTCGTTCACTATCTGCTCGTAGTTAGGGCTTTTGTGTCTACCGAGAAAAGAAGCAACGACCTTTTCAAAGGATTCCCACGCTGCTGCCTCAACTGATGAGAGTAGTCCTTTGAATTGATTATTGTTGATCAACTTTCTTATTTGTGGTCCAACAAAAATACCTTCCTTTATCTTGGCTTGAGAAATATCTGGAAAAACTGTTTTCAAATAGTCGAATGCTTCGCCTTCTTTGTCCAAAGCCTTAACAAAGTTTTTAATGAGACCGAGCTTGATGTGTAAGGGTGGAAGTATGATTTTCTCTTTCTTGACAAGAGGGGTGTATTTGATGTTATCCTCACCAACGGTAAACTCGACTCTTTCCGGCCAATCCTTTCTGACGTAGTGGTCCTTACGAGCTCGGCTATCCCACTTGCAGAGGAAGCAGCAGTGCTTGGTGTAGCCACTTTGTAGACCGCATAGCATTGCAACGACTTTGAGATCAGAACATATTTTCCAATCATGCTCTTCATATTTGATAAATTTGAGTATTTTTTGCATTTCCTCGTAGGTTTCCTTTGTATTTACTGCATGTGCAATCGGGATAGAAGGCTTTTTGTTACCAATATGCAATAATACAGCCTTCAAACTCAGTTTATTGCCGTCTATGAACAATCGCCACTCTTTTGAATCATATGTTTGACCAAACTCTTTGAATAAACCAGGGATGTCGTTGCAGTAGCATATACTGTCTTTCTTGGTATAGTGTTTGGAAAATGGTTCGTGACGAGTTCTACTATATGTCACCTTAACATCGGATGACACAAATTTAAATTGTTGCATACGAGAAGTGTGGATCTCGGCCTTTTCCTTGGATAGTTCCAAATCTCTTATCCAATCATTAAGTTGTGCTTGTGACAGAACGTTTCTTTCGTTTTCCATGCGAAATTCAGTACAACTTGATCCCCCGCACTCAGATGTTACTGTTGACAATGGAACTGGATCCGCAACTGCCGTTGAATGTAGTACTGGTAATGTCACTGTAGGTACGCTAGCATAGGTTACTCCTCTTGATCTTCCAACGCCAAGTACTTTTGTTTGACAAATATAACACTCTATTGAATGGCAAGTAGGTTCTCTCCATATCATTGGTGTATCAAATTTTGTTTGTTGTCCTGATTCCCACTGAATCAATTCTACTCGACACGATGTACACAAAGTGTTCGGTGTCCATGGTTTTTCAGCATTTTTAGGCTCAATTCCAAAATACTTGGAGTATAAAGTTTTGATATGATCTGAGAACACTCGTCGTCGCCTTATGATAGTATATTGGCCACACATGAAACAGAACATATCTGGATCCTTATTACACTCAAATTCTCGCGTCCTTTTACTCATTTTATTTTTTTTAATAAATCACGGTTTTGAAATTAGACTTATGAACTGAACTATCTCCGGCGAGCCTTGAAGATGTTATGAAGTTTCAAAGCGCATTAACTCATATTTATACTCGGAACAAGAATAAAATTGAAAAAATCAAATCTTACCTAGACAGAAAGGTTCCTTTTTATAACAAGCCGGGAAAAGAAAATACTACCTGTTTTAGATGTAGGCTTTAGAAATTTTCTGTGTCTTATAATTTTGAAAATCTACCTGCATACTTACCCATAACTGACGGAAATACATGTTTATAACTACATGCCTACAGCAGGTTTCGAACCCAACCACTCTTCCTTTCGATGCAACCACTCTACCTACTATAATACAATTCGAGTATTAAAAGTACTATTTGATTTATTTAAAGAAAAAGTGTTATCATTGTTATGGTGTTATTCGTTTATCCGGATAATATCTCACTTGCACTTTATACCTTTAATATATGTATGTATGTATAGGTACATACATTGAAGTTGCGCAACCTGGGTATTTTTATTTGATCGCTTATAACTTACGTAGTTTTGCATCGATTTTCTTCGATGATAGCTTATTTTTTTTGTAATACAACAGAGCTTAGGGAGAAAAAAAAATCTGCAAAAAAATAAAAGGTTTTCGAGATCCTTCCCCGCAAAGTACAATTTTTTTTATATTTTTACAAAAAAAATTGAAAAAATCGGTAATGATTGTTCGTTATCTTTGAATCTACAGGGCCTAGCAAAAAGTGTTGTATGCACAGTTTATAGAAAATTTTATTACCTTTTAAAAGCTTCAAACCGTTTTGGAATTGCTTAATTCGTTCTTGAGATATACACGGTACTGATTTCAAATTGGCCGGGATGGGCGGTTCGGGAAGGTCTGTGAAATTTTGCGGGCGGGATGGGACCAAAATCTTTTCCCGACACTCCGAAAAAACCGCAACCTTAGCAAATTCGGAAAATCTTGCCTAAAAACCATGTGTGAAATATGCACTTTTTTATGTTTTATTGGGACGAAACCGAACAGCAAAGCAAAACAAAATAATCGGAAGATGCCCGATCCATCATGTTTTTTTTTTTGTTATTTTAAATTAGTTTGAAACATGTGAATTTTTCTTAGTGATAGATTTCGGAAACCCATGGGACCCGCGGTACAATTCTGAAAAACGTTGGGATGGGCGGGTTCAGGACTTAAAAATTGAATTTGGGGATGGGCGGGATCGGGACTAAATATTTAGTCCCGTGCCCATCTCTACTCTAGGTGTTGAAAAAGGAAATTGATCTCAACTATTTTTATTTTTTCTTTCGCGGAATATTTACATATACATATTTCAAAATTATGAATAATACCCAGGGTATATTAAACAGAGCCTTTTTAGCCAGTTGAAACTTGCACTTCAAATTGTATGGGCTATAAAACTGTATACCCAAAAAATGTGAAGTATGGATGGATATGGATGGCACAAATGTCGAGATAAAAAGCCCTATTTATGATCAGATATAGTTCATATTTTGAATGTATATTACTTACATGAAACGGAATAACTCCATAGATATTTGGAAAACTCGTACTTATATCCGATATGGTTCATATTTCGAACGTAACACTACAGAAAATTTAACGTTAGGTGGTGCAAGGTCGGCTTATTTATTAGCTAATAATAATAATAATTAGGGTTCAAACGATACTATCGAATTGAGTAAGCATCGATACTGAGGGTATAAAACTGAGTACTTTAATACTCGATACCTTATTTGGCGATTTTACTCGATACTTTGCAAAGTACTCTTACAGCCGTATTCTAACGAAGTCACAAACTTCAGCTCATTACTGCTGTGAATTCTACCGCGCCTCAAAGCTTGCCGCTCAAAAAATATGCCGCTTCAATTTAGTTTTTTAAATTTTTGTGTATTTTTCTAGCACTCAAAATCAAATTTTTTGTGACAACAGTGATGAGCTAAGTTTTGTGACTCTGTTAGAATAGAGGGGTTAGTATCGAATACTTTTAAAAACACACACTTTTTAAATTTTTTCTTCCATTGGCAACCCAATTTTCTTTTGTCCATCACTTAAGATAAACTGAAATTTTGTGTAGTCTGTTGCATAACATAAACCAAATAAGATAAAGTTTAAAGTCATTCATAAACAAGTAAGAAAGTCTAAGTTCGGGCGGAGCCGAACATTAAATTCCCGGCGCAAGTATTAAATATATGTTTTCCACCTTTCCGAAAGCTGCCGCTACTGATAAGCCGGGGTGTATAAATTTTAAGTAAATTAGCGTCAAGCATTTCTGAAATTTACCGGTTATATGAAAAACGGCCGTAATTTTAGTCCGATTTCAACAATTTTCAACGGTTTGCTTTTGTGTGGCAAGCACAATAACCGTACCGAGTTTGGTACAAATTGGTAGAACGGTTACCGAGACACATATATGTGATCATAAGTGGGCGGTGCCACGCCCATTTTCCAAACTTTTATCACAAACATATTTCTTTGTTAAGAATTATTGCACCCATCAATTTTGAAAACATTATTTATTTATTTATTTATTTATTAGCTTTAATATTTACTGATTTATCGAGGATTTCGTATTTTTCTAAATTACCGTTATATGGGATGTGGGCGTGGTTATTGTCCGATTTTAAAAATTTTCGGCCAGTTGGTATTTTGTACCAGGACCAACAACTGTGCCAAGTTTCGAAGAAATTGGTGCAGCGGTTACCAAGATATACACATGTAACCATAAGTGGGCGTGGCTACGCCCATTTTCCAAAAATTTATAATATTCTTATTTTTCGTCTAAAACTCATTGTAAATATCAATTTTGAGTGAATTATCTTCAGTAGTTACTAAAATATCGCAGTTTTCGTATTTCTTAAAATTACCGTTATATGGGAGGTAGGCGTGGTTATTATCCGATTTCGCCCATTTTCAATACCATCCGTCCCACGCCCAAAAGAAGTTCACGTACCAAGTTTCGTTAAGATATCTCAATTTTTACTCGAGTTATCGTGTGCACAGACGGACGGACGGACGGACGGACAGACAGTCACCGCTTAATCGATTTCTCTTTTCATTCTGATCATTTATGTATACATTTGTCTATATCTATCTCGATTCGTTTTGCCTGTTACAAACAACCGTTATGTGAACAAAGTTATAATACCCTTGTGCACAAGTGCGCTCGGGTATAAAAATAAAGTAGGTTTAAAGAGCTTAAAAAAGGTAGAGACATTTTTCAGTTCAGAATTTTTAGAAACTTTTTGGGTTGAAGTTTTGTAACCTATTCAACTTTACGTGTAGCCTACTACCGTTAACTTTTAATTCAAACTTACACATTATTATACTAAAATTGAATAGGCTACAAAAACGCATACCCAAAAAGTTTACAAAAATTCTTAATAAAATTTGAAATTCGTGAAAGNCTTTTAATTCAAACTTACACATTATTATACTAAAATTGAATAGGCTACAAAAATGCAAAAAGCTTACAAAAATTCTTAATAAAATTTGAAATTTGTGAAAATATATATATATATGTATGTATGTATATATGTACATTTAACGTTGAAATTACTTCTAACGTGAAAGTCAGTTCTGCAATGAAATAAAAATCAAATATTTTAAATTTTTATTGTTTTCATTTCAGGAAATAACTAGATATACGATAAAATAATTTTAGTATCCCAAAAAAACGTATTTTAATGAGTCCGATACTGAGTAGTATCGATACTTTTTCCCTGATACTTTTGTTGTATCGATACCATGAGCTCGATGCCAGAATGAGTACTCAGTATCGATACCAAAGTCTCAAATTTCGAACCCTAATAATAATATTTGTCTTGAAAAAAATTATTTTTAATTAGGTTCTGGCTTTCTTTTACTGAAAATGAGTTTTTGTAGACTTGCGTTATGGAGATTTTTCTTAAGTTTTGACTTTCATATGCCTCGTATACCCCTGAATTGCAATGTTTCTTAAAAAAGAAAACTGTTGAAACAACTATTGAATTCTGTAAAGCGCATTTAATACGCTCCGGTATAAAAATACTTGGCATTCTTATACGCTTGTGCGGATGTCTAAAATTCGACATTGGCAACACCCATAATCCGGAAAATACTTCACTCATCATTAGCTAAAACGTTTAAAAATACATTTGTATAAATAGGTGTGTACTCGTATTGAGAGGACAAAATTATCCAGCAGAAAAAATTCTGAGAATTTAGCAGCATTCGCTCTCAAAAAGACAAAATATCCACAGAAGTACGAGAACGAAAATTTGAAAACTTGCATCATTCGAAACAGCTGATGACTTCCACAGTTGCCACTGGTGGGTCATTTGGCAATTTATTTTCTGATTGGTCCATTTTCCATGATTTTCCATTTTATACAGTTGCATACTTTTGGAATCGAAAAACCTTTTTAAAATACAAATTAATTATAACGGAATGAATGAAATATTTTTCTCAAAAAAGAGAATATCCTCCAAAAGCCATCCTTGATCAAAAAATATTAGTAGATATCTACAAATGTACATTTTTGTAGATGTACATTTAAAATTATAAAATTCTAATTTCAACAATCAACCTACCAAAACTGACCAATTCGGCCAACAAAATTTCAGCTTGCTGCATTTTTATCTAAATATTTTGGTATATTTAAGGGACAATTATGGTACAAACGAAAAATGGCATACGGCAACCATAGCCAGCATACACTAAGCGCCGATTGTTCAATATCTGGTTATCACCAGTACATCATTCTCGACGATTTGGACGTCATGCATATAACATGGGATGCATAAAGCAGTTTTTGTATTTAACCGGAGCTTCTACATCCGATTTGTGTTAATCAGACATTGAAGAACCGGCCCTAAAGTAAACAAACTGGTGACAATTGTTGGTAACAAAATTAGCTTGTAACAAAATGTTCGGTTACAAGCAGAATAGGCCTGTAAAGGTATCCACACACCTATGCGATTCTGTCGTAACAAATCCGCATCGTTTTTGATGCTACAGACGTTTCTGCTTCGAAAACGCAAGTACGCACACATCTGAGCGCAGTAAAAACTGTCAATTTATAGACAAACAAAAAATATTTTTCAACAAAAATAAAATTGTTAACTTTTCTACATCAAATATGTCTTTTTTTCTTACGTTCAATTTTGTTTTAATATTGTAAAATCCTTCTATTGACCTTTTACGTTCTCAAAACGCGGCAGTCTGCGATTTCGGCACGACGAAAAGAAGAATTGTGAAAGTTCGAATAAATCGCTGCAGCAAAATCGTACAAGTGTGTGGCTCCTCATATAAAACTATGGTCGGCATTGTTGCAATTTTTGTCGGAACAGATTCGCACCGACAGAATCGCATAGGTGTGTGGATACCTTAATAGTAAATTAACTAAAAATAAACTCAACGAACCTTGTGCTTAATAACTTTACTCTCTTTTTCGTTGTATACTAGCATTAATAATAAAATTTGCCATAAATAATTCAAAAAGGTCATATTTTCTTTTGTATATTTACAAACATATGTTTGTGATCAGCTAATTTTCTTACTTGCAAGTTTTCGCTGGGAAAAATTTTTCCAGCAGAAATTTGCAGCTCTCTCACATTTTGCTCTCTCAACTTCCCCTACTTTGCAAGTTTTTTGGGTACAAGAACGCAAAACCAGTACACTCCTAAACGCAAAACGAGTACACTCCTAAACGCAAAACGAGTATACTCCCAATATGATGCATTCGCAACTGCGGAACTTCCGCATTCGGCCCTGTTGCGATTTTCACATGGTCAAATATTCCCAAAAATTATAAAGCAAAACAAAAACAATGTTTCCCAATTTGTTTTTGTTTTGCAGGCTAAATTATGGGAACGATTTATTCACATGGAATTGGCGATAGGGCTGATTAATTTTACCATTCGCATTCGCAATAATCAATGCGGAGCTTTTGCGAATGCGAATGTTGTGCAAGTGCACCGATAAAACGTATATATGGCAAACAAAATGACAAATTGNCGAATAAATCGCTGCAGCAAAATCGTACAAGTGTGTGGCTCCTCATATAAAACTATGGTCGGCATTGTTGCAATTTTTGTCGGAACAGATTCGCACCGACAGAATCGCATAGGTGTGTGGATACCTTAATAGTAAATTAACTAAAAATAAACTCAACGAACCTTGTGCTTAATAACTTTACTCTCTTTTTCGTTGTATACTAGCATTAATAATAAAATTTGCCATAAATAATTCAAAAAGGTCATATTTTCTTTTGTATATTTACAAACATATGTTTGTGATCAGCTAATTTTCTTACTTGCAAGTTTTCGCTGGGAAAAATTTTTCCAGCAGAAATTTGCAGCTCTCTCACATTTTGCTCTCTCAACTTCCCCTACTTTGCAAGTTTTTTGGGTACAAGAACGCAAAACCAGTACACTCCTAAACGCAAAACGAGTACACTCCTAAACGCAAAACGAGTATACTCCCAATATGATGCATTCGCAACTGCGGAACTTCCGCATTCGGCCCTGTTGCGATTTTCACATGGTCAAATATTCCCAAAAATTATAAAGCAAAACAAAAACAATGTTTCCCAATTTGTTTTTGTTTTGCAGGCTAAATTATGGGAACGATTTATTCACATGGAATTGGCGATAGGGCTGATTAATTTTACCATTCGCATTCGCAATAATCAATGCGGAGCTTTTGCGAATGCGAATGTTGTGCAAGTGCACCGATAAAACGTATATATGGCAAACAAAATGACAAATTGTAGCCAATATTTTTGCCCGTGGTTGTGGGAGTATTTGTGTAACAAAATTGGTCAAATGTCATATTTATCAACTTTGACAATAATGTCGTTAAACATATTATTCCTTAAGCTATATAACCGCGTTATCAATGGGCAGTCATACAAGTTCCACTTGACCTTTGACGTACGTCAAAGGGAACATAGTCGTTTTAACAAATTTTTTTTTTTCTGTGTGCACTGTTCATAGGGATATACATTCAATCCTTGGCTAAAAACTTCTGTGGTAAAACTGTCCCTTCATTGCTATTTAAAGTGAAAGAGTAAGCTCCTTCAATAGGGATTTCCAGCAGAGATGATCAACGTCTGGCTATAAAGAAAATCCACCCAATAAAGACAAAAAAATATATTTCTCCAACCTTGGACAAATTCATAGTTCTCAAGTTGATATCCAACATAATTCTCCAACTCATCTCTAACCGACGCGCAGATACGTACAAAGTGATAAAGAAACGAATTTTTAATTATCAAGTGAAGAACGAATGCTATATAAAGAGGAAAATTACCAACAAAAAGTAAATAATCTTCTAAGTATCCTCAAATAATCTTGAAATAAAATAAAAGGCGAAGTGAATCAAGTGGCAAAATTACTGTCGGACTGTTTACTGTGAAGTGAATTATTGTAATACGATATTGATTAACTACATAATACAAAAGGAGTAATCAAATGAAATATTAATATTAAAATTCATCTATGTATGTCGTTTCAATCAAAGAGTTATAAGGTGTGTTGGTGTTGGTTGGTGAGAACGAAAAATGACACTGAAGATGGCACAATGCCGAAACCGGTTTGTCTGCAAACCAAACTTGACAAGGCATGACGGAAATTCGTTCCAAAATAAATTAGTTATAAGGTATTTTACTATTTCAATTTCAGTATTTCAATGATATGTTTGAGACCAATTGGAGAATTACATTAGCATTTTCCCAACTTGAGAAGCAGTCCATTTTCATACAAAGAAAAATTGCCATTTTGTTGAGAACGCTATGATTCTCCCCTTGAGGTATTGTTGAGAAACAACGTTGGAGCTTTGAGAAATACCTTAGTTCTCAACTTAACCTCATATTGAGCTCAAACCTAAATGTTTGTTGGGGATGCTCAAATAATTAAAAAACTATAGGTCTGACCTTTAATAAGATAAGAATTACGTAACTATCTGAGATTCGAATGCTTATAAAAAACAGGGTGCCTTTTAAAAAAATTACTAATATTCTGATCCGATTAATTTCCATTCCTGGAAAATAATAATTTATTTTCCATATCTACCTATTTAGCTCGCTATAAGCACACATTTTTCAAACCAGTCGCAGCAGAAAGTATTAAAAATGAATTACAAAAACCAAGATCGACAGATTCTCCAAATTCTGAAACAGCCAATGAGCATGAAGAATTCTTTTTAAAAAGCTTTAGAACAACCTGGTATATGTATCTGGTTTGGCTTGTAAGCGCTGTTTAAACACCGATCTCGCCATTATGCTAGATTCTAATTGTTTCTTCAAAATTCTTGACATCCGCATTCGCATCAGCATCCGCGGATGTTAGCTGTTAGATATTCACATCCGCGGATGTCTAAAATTCCACATTTGCAACATCCCTAATGTATATATCTTCGTTTAAAGTACAAAACCGCGCATCGTGGGTTTGAAAAACCTCGTAACTGACATTTGTGCCTAAAATGACATTTGCTCACCGGAAGATCCTGACATCAAGCCTTATCCCTTTATACCCAAATATCGATAATAATAGACTGGCGCTTACATATATGTTAGTGTTTGGCCGAGCTTCTCCTCCGATTTGTGGCGTGCGCCTTAATGTTGTCACACTTTTATGAGAAGCTGTTCTTCATGACAGAAATAAACTCCGAGATTTGCCATGGCCTGCCGACCACTATTAGAAAATACTTTTTTGTTATTTTATTTTTTGATGTTGGGTCGAACCGGTCTTGAACACGGGTCCCGCGGAATGGTAGCGCAGACTGCTCACCACTACACCACAGCGGCCGCCAAAATCGGCATTTAGATCAGTGTTGCCAGGTCATTGAAGTTAGAAATCGTCATTGGCATGTTAAAATCGTCAACATATAAAAATTTTAATAAACAGAACCAGGCCTATTTTATAAATTGACAGTGTAAATTTTGCCACGACAGGACAAAATTGTCGCCAGTCATATGAAATTTATATCTAATTCGTATATAATATAACATTTGCATCATTTTAGTTTTTACAAATACGAAATCACTGAAAAGTATTAAAATGCGCGCAATTACATTATGAACGAAGTTGCAAAATTCTCCTGGGAAAACTTTCCAACTGAGAGTGACAACTGTCAGCACCATTGTCAGACAATTTCAATTTAATTTATTTTTTCAGATTATTGTACAACTAAGACACTGTGCTCTTTTATATGCATTTCAGCTAACATTTAAAATCTTGTTATAAGCATTTTATGAAAAAAAAAATCTTTACAAGTATTGTTGAAGTACAGCAAATACCTTAAAAATTTAAACTTAACATATCAGTTCCGCTAAAATATTGAATAATTTCGATTTTAAAGGCTGCTCCTATTCAATCCAGTTCTGACACTTTCCGGAATCGAGTTCCACAGTTTTACAGCGCTAACGAACACAGACGGCCAGATGTAAGGGAGTTATATTTAGGAACAATCAAGCTGTTATGTCTCCGAGATTTGGTAAGTTGAAGCTTATCATGCAAATATTTAGGAACTTTATGCTCTAGCAGTTTAAACACAAACATGCAGTTTCTTGCGGCCAAATAATTTAATATGCTACATCCCAGAATTTTATCTCTCCATGGAGATATGTGAGCATAACGATTTATCCATATACATACCTCGTGACATTATTGAATGATACACTAATCTTTTTAGTCGAAATTGAATCAAGTATGCTGTAAACTAATTCAAAGTACGTTAAGTGGGGTAAAATTAATTGCGAAGCAAGTTTTCGCCGAGTTTCCTGCAGTGCACAGTGGGGCAAAAAAGGTTGCTGTGGACAAATTAATTTTGAGAGCCCAAATATGAACCGATTTCAAGTTTCTTTTTTTTTAAATAAGAGATAATTAAATTTCGCGTCTATCTATCTATGGCGATTTTAAAAAAAGCTCTAGTTTTTTATTTATTTAAAAACGAAAGAAAAAAAATGTTTACCTTACAAAAATGGGAGTTATTGAAAAGGGGGCGTGGCACCTCCCATACAAACTGAATTACTCACATTAGAATGTGTATGTGGTGTGAGAAATTCAGTTTGTATGGGAGCTGCTACGCCCCCTTTTTCAATAACTCCTATTTTTTCCATGAGTTTGGCGTTAATATTATATATCACTGTACTAAATTGCAACACTCTACGATGAATACTTCCAGAAATATGTTGTCTGAAAACTTCAATTTGTATGGGAGGTGCCACGCCCTCTTGATATATCGAAATTGCTTTTGATCTATTATCATCCTTTAATAGTCTGTCGAGTCGATGCCCAAAATTTCAAAAAATATCGGTATAGCTGTTCTCGAGTTTTTCGAACAGAAAAAAAAACAACAAAAAAACGGCTTTCAAAATGTATATTAGATAACAAATTAAATACATTTTTTCATTAAATCGATCCTATGGAAAAATGTTTATGAATAATTTTTTAAATAATTGCAGACATTTGAAATTAATTTCAAGTATTTTCCAAAAAAGTGGAAGCGTTCAAACGTAAAATTTTTTCTTTCATTTTTGAACATAAATAAATAACAAACAACAGCTTTTTTTAAAAATCGCCATGGGTAGATCGACGCGAAATTTAATTTTCTTTTATTAAAAAAAAAATAAACTTGAAATCGGTTCATATTTGGGCTCTCAAAATTGATTTGTCCACAGCAACCTTTTTTGCCCCACTGTGCGGTGTATAGAAAACAGAGATTCTTAACCTAAGCAAAATGACACATACATTGTTAAATACTTTGGTTACATGGTCAGAACAGCTTAACTTCTTATTTATAATAAAACCTATGTTCCTTATCTTGTCAGTGGTTTTGAGGGCAGAGGTTCCAATCCATAATGTTGGTATGTTATCGGTGGCCACACAATGTTTACCTAAAGGCATGACAAAAGACTTTGCAGCATTTAAACTTAAACCAATTTTCACTGCCCAACACAAAATATTAGACAGATCACCTTATAACATAAATCTTCAACAGACCAATGCGATTAGAAAGATATAACTGAATATCATCAGCATACGCATGCACATGAACAAAGTAAGAATAAAATAATTTGATTATATTTGACATGCTTCAGATAATGTCCAAGAAATTAATACAACAAAAAAATCAATCCTTTTATGGGCATATCGCCGGGTCATTACATTCCAGTTGCGATAATATGATGGATCTTAAATTATTTAAAAATAAGGCTGACGTTTTTTTGTCGAATGTTGGTAGCAGGGTTGTTGCGAATATTCGCATTATCAATGCGGATCTTTTGCGAATGCGAATATTGGAGGGACCGAAAATAACAGTTATTTTTTTAAGAGTTAAACTTGGCCAAATATTGAAAAATATTTAAATAAAATATGTTAGTTAATTACCATAGAACAAACTTTGGGTCAGGTATATGAAATTCTTTAGTATTAAATTATAAAATAAATATAAGTGCGTTCGTTATTTCTGTTTAAAAGTTATTTAAGTCCTCTTTCATATGATACCAAAATTGTTTAATTTAGATAAGTGTTTTGTGTTTGTTTATTATACGGAAAGGACTTTTATTTCGGAATAAAAAATATTTGGCCAAGCTTAAGTCGTAAAAAATAACGTGTTATTTTCGGTCCCTGGAATATTGTGCAAGTGCACTGATAAAACACGGAAGAAAGGATTAAAAATGAATTACAAAAACTAAAATCGCAAAACGCTGATGACGTTACAGGTTCTCCAAATTCAGAAAGAACCAAAGGAATGAGAATGAAGAATTCTTTGGAAAGCAGCGGCGTTTAAACCACGATCTTGCCATGATGCTAGATTGTGAAGATGAAAGTCAGGAGTAGAGATGGGCACGTGAGTAATTTTGGCTCACGTTCACGCACGCTCACGTTGATGGTTTTTTAAATCACGCACACTCACGTCCTGCTATATTTTTTTCAATCACGTTCACGCACGCTCACGACGCCTTTTATCACCCATGTATTGTTACAAACGCTTGGTCAAACGCCTAGCAGGGGCTGGAGGCACTATTATTATTTTAACAAATTTCAGATATACATATGTATCTATTACGAGTATAAAAAAGAATTGGTATCAATATGTATTCAACGTATGTAATATTAAAACGACATTAGCTCATATTTTTGTTTAAAAATAAAATTTTGTCGAGGTTTTCACCAAGCAGTCGTGTACGTCTTTCTAAAAGAATTCTGCCTGACACAGAAAAAGCCCTTTCACTAGTTGCTGAGCTAGCTGGTATGTTTAAAATTTGCCTTGAAAGACTTCTAAGAAGGGGCAAATCTTTAGCTTTCTCCCAAAATTTTAAAACATTGTCACAACTTTTGTTTTCCGTTTTTTTTCAAATAAATCTGTGTTTCCGTATTAATTTCTTCAAAAACTGTTTCTGCAGATTAATTTGTCGCATCTTTGAATTCGTCAAAAGTTGCACGGGTTTTTGCCCTTTTCGAGGTAGAAGGAATATCATCATCCAGAATTTGGGAATCGTGCTGAGGGCGAGCGCTCTTTTCTTCAAGTGCATGCCTACCTAGGTTAGGTTAGGTTAGGTTAACTCGGCTGCCCTAATCCCTCAGGAAAAGGGCACACTTAGGCCACCAAGGGCCCGTTGTGATGCCGTATAAGAGACTCCATATGTCTCTCCTCTTACCCTAGTAGTGGAACCACTTCGTAGCTCTGATGAAGCGCACAAAGTCATAGACACTGGCTGAATCCAGTTCGGCCAGACATTCAAAAGAATAATGGAGGAACGAGCATCGGCGAGCTCTCGCCAGAGCAGGACAGTGGCATAAGTAGTGCTCCATGCTTTCGATTTCCTCCTCATCGCGGCAGCTACGACAGTAGTCGTTTGACTGCAAACGCAGTCTAGTGGCGTGGATTCCCATCAGGCAACGCCCGGTGAGAACTCCAATAACATGCCGCAACAGTGGTCGCTCCAAGTGGAGAAGAGGGCGAGATCTACGCTTGTCAAGCTTAGGCCAGATATGTCTTGCTATCCTGCAAGTAGGCTCCGCAGACCATCTTATATTAGCCCGTCCGACAAAGTTATTCTCAAGCCCGAGCTTGCAAGAAGATAGCGGAATGCCCGCATTACGGGCTGTACTGATTGCAGGCAACAAGGTTCCTTTCCTTGCTAGTTCATCTGCAGTACAATTTCCTGGTATGTCTTTGTGGCCTGGCACCCACACAACATTAGTGACGTAACACCTTGCCAGTTCATTAAGAGTACGTCTACATTCCAAGACAACCTTCGACGTAGATTTGTCACTATTAAGTGCTTTAATAGCCGCTTGGCTGTCAGATAAGATTGTTACCGCCTTCAGATTAATTAGAGAATCGATCAGCCAACTTGCAGCTTCATTTATTGCTGTTAGTTCAGCCTGAAAAACGCTGCATAGATCTGGCAGACGGAAACTGAGGCTAAGTGAGAGTTCTTGCGAGTATACCCCACTTCCTACCTTCAGATCCAACTTGGAGCCATCAGTGTAGATGGCTGTTGAGTCAGAATACGATATCAGGACCGAATCCTCCTCCCATTCTTCCCTTGAGGGGATCTTTGTCTGGAAATAATTCTTTAGTCCCGTAGACGGGACTGTGTAGTCCAGGCGCCTAAAGTCATCTGGAAGATTTTCCAAGATCCTAGAGTGCCCAAACCTCGTGTCACTCCATTTGATTAGCGCATTTAATCTAATAGCATTACAGCTTGCCTGTAGTTTACCATATAGGTCCACAGGTAGCAAGTGAAGCAAGGTCTCTAGGGCTTTAGTCGGCGTCGATGGTAACGCTCCCGTGATCATCATGCACGCCACCCTTTGGACCGCTGTTAATTTGTTTCTTATAGTAGATTTATCTACACACGGCCACCAAACCATTATGCCGTAGAATAGAATGGGACGCACAACCACTGTGTACATCCAGTTCACAATATGAGGCTTCAATCCCCATTTTTTCCCAATCGCCGATTTACAGGCATACATAGCAGTTATAGCTTTCTTGCAGCGCTCTTCTATATTGCGCCGCCAAGTTAACTTTCTGTCAAGAATAACGCCCAGATATCTAACCTCCTCCGAGAAAGTCAGTACGATACCGTTCAAGGAAGGAGGTTGTAGCCGGACAGCTTTCGTTTTCTTTGANATTAACTTTCTGTCAACAATAACGCCCAGATATCTATCCTCCTCCGAGAAAGTCAGTGCGATACCGTTCAAGGAAGGAGGTTGTAGCCGGACAGCTTTCGTTTTCTTTGAAAACAGAACCATGGCCGTTTTTGCCGGATTGACACTAAGTCCTACTTCTTTGGACCAGGTATCCACGACGCGTAAGGCGCCTTGAACTAAGTCACATAGAACTTGGGGGTGCTTACCAATTGCCGTCAGGGCAAGATCATCCGCGTAAGCAATGACTTGGCAACCTGTGCCTTGCAACCGTGACAGCAGGGTATCCACAGTTAGATTCCAAAGAAGNACCTTGCAACCGTGACAGCAGAGTATCCACCGTTAGATTCCAAAGAAGTGGGGAGAGAACACCGCCTTGTGGGGTTCCGCGACTTACATATCTTGTAATAGATACCTCCCCATGTCCGAATAAATAGTTCTACTGTCTAAGAGGCGACGAACAAACTCAACCATAGGGTGATCCAGCCCAAGGCGAGTTAGGGCTTGAAGAACCGCTCCCGGGAGAACATTATTGAAGGCACCCTCGATGTCTAGGAACACGTCTAGTGCAAATTCCTTAAAAGCGAGAGCTTTTTCAATGGTGCTGACAATACTATGCAAAGCTGTATCCACAGATCTACCTTTCCAGTAGGCGTGTTGACAGCTAGAGAGATTATTTACATCAATTTCCTGTCGGATCTGCAAGTCTACAAGTCTTTCCAGAACCTTGAGAAAGAAAGAAGTAAGGCTTATCGGTCGAAAGTCACTTGGTTTAACGTGGGAGGGTCTACCTCCCTTGGGAATAAAAACAACTTTCGCCAGGGTCCAACCCTTGGGTATGAAACTAAGCTTGATACAAGCCTTATAGATTAAGACAAGTATCGGACATAACACGTCAGATGCTGACTGAAGTTGGGCAGGGAAGATACCATCCATACCTGGAGATTTGTAGGGCTGGAAGGACTTTATGGCCCAGTCCACCCTTTGCACATCAATAAAGTCCGCTGAAGTCAACAGCCGTTCAGAGATAATAGCCGCGGTGTTGGGCTCCGCAGTACATCCTGGAAAATGCGCGTTCATTAGGACTTCAAGCATTTCCTCACGAGATGACGTCCAGTCACCATTTGGTTTCTGAATATACATCGGGTTCGTCGAACTTTTCGCAAGCACCTTTCGCAGGCGATTTCCCTCCGACTGACCCTCTATGCTATCGCAGTAATCCTTCCAGGAGTCCCTTTGGGCTTTCCTGGTGGCATTTTTGAATTTCTTCAGGGCTGCCTTATATGCAGCCCAAGAACCATCGCGCTTTGCCGCATTAAAGAGTATCCTGCTTTCCTTCCTTAGAGAGGCGATTTCTTTGCTCCACCAGTGTGGCTTCTTCTTTCCTCTCGGAAGTACAAGTGGGCAGGAAGCAGATAAGGCCGAATTACAGGCGTCGGTAGTGCAATCAACGGCTTCCTCAATTTGTTCCGATGAGCCTAACTCACCGAGAGAAGCAAGGTTTGCGAGAGAAAGCTCCGCTTCATCAGGTGGAGACAGTAAGCCTAGCTTACTGAGAGAAGCCTTGTTGAGCAAATTCCCCGAGAGTACTTTCCTAAACTTAGTCCAGTCAGTACGTCTCTTGTTTCTGTAAGCNTAAGCCTAGCTTACTGAGAGAAGCCTTGTTGAGCAAATTCCCCGAGAGTACTTTCCTAAACTTAGTCCAGACAGTACGTCTCTTATTTCTGTAAGCGGCCGAGGCCGGAAGTTCCAAGGAGATTACAAATGAGAGATACATGTGATCAGAGAATGAATGGTCGCTCAGTACCTTCCACTCCCTAATACTCTCAAAGAAAGCGCTAGACGATAAGGTAATATCTAATACCTCCTTCCTATTTGAGGTTACAAAAGTGGGCTTATCACCAATATTACAGATGGCTAGATTATATAATAATATAAAATCAAGTAACAACTCACCCCTCGGGTTGATGTCGGTAGATCCCCATACCGCGTGATGCGCATTCGCATCGGCTCCTATGACTATGGGAAACTTCCTCGAGTTGGCCTCTTTCACCACGTCCAGTAACCGAGCGGGAGGGCAGTCTTGGCGATCGTAGGCCATGTAGGTACTGACCAGCCAGAGTGTTGTGGATTGGCTTTCCACAGAGATGCTCACCGTATCTTCAACGCTGAACTATGTGAGTAAATTATAAGAAACACTTTTTTTGATTAATATACATGCCCTGATCTTACCTGTTACAGGGGCCGACACTATGCGGTAAACATCAGAATTAAGTCCACAAACCCTGTGCTTAACAACCCAGGGCTCCTGGACAAAAACTAGCTCCTCCCCTCTATCACTGAGGTGCAGGAGCAGAGCTGCAGAAGCTGCTTTAGAGTGATGAAGGTTTATTTGTAGAACCTTCATCCACAGCTTATAAAATATCGTCCCCGTCCATCACTTCTGGCGGGGTTCTATCGAACGCCTCAACGATGGTATCATCGGCGTCCTCTGAGTCCGACGTCAGAAGCAGGTTCCCGAACTTCCTCGTCCACCGGTTAAGTACCGAGCCGTCACCAGAAACAGATTGCGTATCGCTATCTGTTTCCGCTGCCGAGTCTGACCTCACCACCGGGAAAATGGCCTCGAGAACCTCCTGGACCTCTTGGTTAGAAGAAGGACCGCTCAAGGCGTTTTCTGCTTCAGATATAAGGCCGCCTTGAGGCGGAAGATTGTCAGCCTCGGGTTCACCCTCGGTGTTCCCCGGCTCTATCATTTTACCCTCATTCCCTTTTTGGGTTTTGAGGGTAATGGAGTAAAAGCCGTAGCTAATTACTCCCTTGCAGTCAGCAAGGATCGGGAGAGACTCCTCGTTTATCACCAAGGTGATGTAACGCTGCTGCTCCCTAACCTCGCTGACCTTCACTACTTTCCAATCAAGGGCTGGTAGTGCATCATTTGAGACCTGGATGATATCCAGAATCTCCTCAGGACTCGAGGGTTCCTCTGGGACCCAGGCTCTGGCTCGCGGCTTACAAGGGATTTCATCCCTGTGCACTGCCACCAAGTCAGCGCTGGGCCACAGTTCCCCAAGAGAAGAAATTGCTTCCTTATAAAGTCGCGCCGACCGTTCATCAGCGCAGGAAACTAATTTGATGCGGCCTTGGTAGAGACCAGCATCGCGGACAGTTGGCGCAGGGCCAGGATTTTTCCGGAGAATCTCCTTGTACACCCGGCAGAGACCCACCAGGACGGACCTCCAGTTGTCGGCCGTCAGGTTTCCTTCCGGGTGCCCCCTATCCATAACTGCCAGGATCAAGTGGTCCTTGGCCACATCACTGAAAGCCCTCAGAGCCCTTGGAGGGTTAAGAGGGCTGTTAGCGTTAGAGGTTTTGGGCCTCTTAGGAGCAGCATCCACGTTGTCTGCTGACCGTTGCCTTTTGCTGCCCAGCTCCCTAGGACGAGAGTGAGTGGGTGCAGGTTTGTTGGCGGCATTTCCTTCCTGAGGTCGCTCACGACTTTCGGAGAGAACGCCCCTCGCCCTCTCAACCACTTCCCTCATACTCTCGGGAACCGGGTCATTGCCGAACTTCCTCAGTAGTCTAGAAGCGGCTCTTCTGTCCCTCTTCGCCCTGACTGCTGGTCGGACTTCTTTTTTGGTCCTCGAACCACTGGGACCTGGGACGCCTTTGCGTTGATCCGACTTCTTACCCTCAAGGGGCTTGCGGTCGGTGGTGCTGTCCGTGCAGGACTTCTGGGTGCCAGTATCGCCTTCACCCGGCGCCGCTTTGGAGCTGCCCTCAAGGGGTGTACTCGCAGCTTCCAGAGATGTGGACGACTGGCGCGAGAGGTCAATTGGCCGTGCAGGCTCCGCTTGCAACCCAGATGCCAGTTGGCCACTACCCACCAGGGGTTTGCTGCTACTCACGCCGGGCGCAACATTCAGTAAGGTTAGCCGTTTATGCTCCTTCGGGACCGCTCCAGCGGCTACCGAAGATGTCGTTTTTAGACAGACATTAACGCCGTGTCCGTCGGCGGCATTTTTACCCGTGCAGGGATCCGGGGCTACATTTTTCGAGTTCATTTATCAGCTGGTTCGTTGGTCGCCTACTGAGCCGAAACCGTTCGGCGACCGAATATATGGGTAAGGGGAAAAACGGTCGGCCTCAGCAGAGCCCCATGCTGAGGTAAGTCCACCGTTACTCCCGGAGGCGGACAGGTATCCGGGAGGCGCCGTTAGAATACAGTCGGAAAACCCCGTGACTGCAAACCATCCAATGGGCACGGTGACGCATGACACCCTGGATTTGGGGGGCGTTTTATACCAACCGCCAGGTACCCCCTAGAAATAGCCTAAGTATGCCCACCCCAGCCCCCCTTGGGCGAGCCCGTACGGCCTACCACTAGACCTAGACGAGGCAGGGGAGTTTATACCTCGGCCTTGGCTAGGCCCCGCCTGCTTGCACCACTGCGGCCATAGGAAAAAGCCTACCTTGCCACAGCGGTGTAAGCAACGATGCCCATTGCCCAGTCGGCACCCGCTTGGAGGATATATCTAGGAGGATTTTCGCCAACCTGCATGTCTACCTTAGTCTGCATGTCTACCTAAGTTATCTTGAAGCATTGCTTTTACTGTCCCTATTATACGTTTGCGCTGTTCTGCAGATATAAACTGTAACTTTTTAAACGGAGGATTTAAAAACAATCCCAGAAAATGGATTGAACTTGGTTGGAATCTTTTATTTAAAGCAGTAGTTGTGTTTTTCTTCAAATCGATGATGACTTCAGAATCAGAAGCATTCGCCCAACAATGCTTTTGTAGTTTTTTGTACCACAGAACGTGCTCATGGATGGTTGGATTTAAATCCGCGCAGAAATTCTAACAACTTTTCCAACAAATTTGCATTTATTTTAGATAGTTTATGAAGCTCATTTCTTTCTATTAATAATTGTTAAACTTCTTGTCGCCTTTCGTGAATGCTTGATAGCAATATAAATAACGAGTTCCACCGTGTCTTACGAATTTATTTTAGATTACAATACTACAAATAAGTACATACATACATATGTGAAAATGACGTGATTGACGAAAATTTAACTCACGCACACTCACGCACGCGAAAATTTCAGGCACGCACGATCACGGATGTGATTTTTCACTGAAAGCCGCTCACGCGTGAAAAAGCGTGACACAACGTGTCACGTAAAAAAGCACGACTTTTGCCCATCTCTAGTCAGGAGTATACATCCAACATTTACAGCCGCGACGCAATTCTCAAAAAGTAATTATTGCACCACAAAAAAAAAAAAAAATATAACTGAAAGTCCTCTCAACTGGTGCAGCGTCAATCGAGAAGAATTTACCATTTTGTCAAGTTTAAAGTTTGTCGCCTCGAGCGAGTAGTTATTTAGAGGCGTAGCATTGATTCACGACCCTTTAAGAAACAGGCTGTAACCAGAAAAGGCAACAACAATACCTACTTTTTAATAAAAAGTTTTTATTAAGTACAATGTTCCAATTTTTAAATTCATGTACTAAAAAAAAACATTATAAAAAAATTACTACCCTTTTTTATTTACCTAAATCACCTAATTTATTTCTTAAAAATACTTGACATCCGCATTCGCATCCGCATCCGCGGATGTTAGCTTTTAAACATCCGCATCCGCATTCGCATCCGCGGATGTCTAAAATTCCACATTCGCAACATCTCTAGTTGGTAGTTATCTCGAAAATAAATTTCAGTTTAATAACAACAAATTTGGATATTCGAATGGCTTTTGCCTATAACTTACAATTCTTTTTTCACAATTTACTGACCTTGTAAAAGAGTTTTGCATACAAGACATAGAGTTACTCTTACTCTTAGATACTCTTTTCAGCGAATTCTTAGTCCTTCAAAGTTTTTGCGTAGTTGAAGTTAATTTAAGCCACGAGGAAACATAGATGAAGTCGTTAAATAGTGGTACTTTTCCACAGTTTGAAACGAGTATTTTTTTTTGTAATACCACACTCAAACGAAGCATCTGGGAGTATAAGGTTTGCTTCCTGGCGCAAAGAGAGAAACTGGCTTCTACTTAAAATTTTTTAAAGTGAGCTTCAAATTAAAAGTAATTTTAAAATTAAACGTATAGAATTATTTGACTATTTAAAGACTGAAGATGGAAATGATCTCATTATTGCTATTCAACAATGTCAAAAATATAAAATAAATTATTGGCTTCTGTGTACAATGAAGTGTACACTCGTTTTAAAATGAATGACACTTTTATTTTTTATGAACTATGTTTTATTTATATACCAAAATATTGTTAAAAATAAAATAAGTAAAAAAAAATATTTTTTAAAAACAAGCTTTTATTTAACATTTACAATCAAAGGAATAAAATAAAGTAGTGTAACAAAAGATTATTATGCAAGAAAATTTTGTCAAAACTGCAGTAAAATGAATAAAATAAAATAAGTTAAGATCTCGTTAAAGTTACTAAAAGCCATTTAGTGAAAGGAGTTAATCAAACTCTAATGAAAATTACTAACTATTTGTACTAATTTACTTCATTTTTAAAAAAGCTTGTCGCGCGAATACCAAACCGGCATCTAAATATCTGCATACATACATATACATACCTCACCAATAATCCATGTACGCTGAATTCGCCGACAAGCTTTTTTAAAAACGAAGGAAATTAGTACAAATTGTTAGTAACTTTCATTAGAGTTTGAATAACTCCTTTCACTAAATGGCTTTTAGTAACTTTAACGAGACCTTAACTTATTTTATTTTATTCATTTTACTGCAGTTTTGACAAAATTTTCTTGCTAAATAATCTTTTGTTACACTACTTTATTTTATTCCTTTGATTGTACATGTTAAATAAAAGCTTGTTTTTAAAAAATATTTTTTTTACATTATTTTATTTTCTAATTTTTAGTCCATATATAAAAGCGTTGTATGTTAAAAAGTGTTATTTTATTTTATGTACAAAATTTTACATTAGATATTAAAATAATTCAACTTGCAATGAAAGAGAACAGAAGACTATGCAAGCAAAATGTTTGCTTGCGTTTTGTATAAACATACATATGTACATACGTATGTACATATAGCAGCAGTTAATTTCATTTAAAGAAATGGCGTGTCGTCCATTTAGCATACCCTACCTTTAACTTGCTGGACTCTTCCCACAAGGTAGCTACATAGAAGTTGAATGGAACTACCAGAAAATGCAAAGAAATGCATAAGTTTCCAGCAGAGCAAAGTATGGTCGACCGAGTCAAATACCTTAGCAAAGTCTAACAGGCAGAGAAGAGTTAAATCACTATTATCAAATGGCATTCTAATGGCATCTAAAATCTTAATCATAGCGGTAGCACAACTGTGCTTTACAGCCTAATTCTGTGCACTTGACAATTTAACAGAAAGCTGACAAATAATCACGATTTTTATCAAGTTTAAATCTTTTCGGCATTCTGTGCATAACTTGATAAAACTAAAAAGCTTTTACACCCTGTGCTTTTCCCCACACTATGGTGAAAATCGTAATGTAAACAGAGCTCAGCTGTTTAGTGCAAGAAACTGCCGAATGGAGTCCTCAAAAACGTAAGAATTTCAGTTTTACATTACTTTTATATAATATAAGCTATGTTACGCATTTTCTTCCAAACAAAATATGTACGAAAGTTTTTCTTACATGGAAGAAAGTGCGTAACACCGTCAGCAAACAATTTTTCAAAAATCAACAGGATCTTTTAGCAATATTAAACTTGCACTTTAGTATATAAAATTAATTAGGCTATTTATTTTTTCTATAAATTCTAATTAAAACATTTGTACTTTTGATGAAACTTTGTTAAAAGTTTCTATTTTTTGCATAAAGTTTAAAGTTTCGATTTTGTTAGATGAGTCATACTTTTATAAAAAAATGCCGAATAAAATTCCTAATTCAAAACATGATGAGCATATTAGGCACATCCCTGTACAATATTGAGTTTGAGTCGAGTAGTTCATACTTCAAAAAGTAACATATATACATATGTATAAATACATACAGTGAAGCAAAATAACCTGGGACGCGACATTTTATCAAGTTTTGGTTATTTCTCTTTGGCTAATTTAATGTTTAATATTTTTGTATGAAAGTATAGCTGATTACTTAACAAAAACCATATAAATCCAAATTTCCGACTGTGTACAAAAATAATGAAAGTTTGCAAAATTTCACCAAAATTTCTAACTTTTTATCAGCATCTTTAGAAAAAATGTAGCTTTGGGGTCCATTAAATTTGAGTAAATAAGGTCAAATTTGAAGTAGCTAGGACTTAGGTTTGATTTTTTGTAATTTTTTTTTGTTGACGGTGTCACGCATTTTTTTCCATAGAAATTTCTTCGAACATTTTTTAATATGGAAGAAAAATGCGGAGCACTGTCAACATACAAAATTGTCAAATATCAACGGCAAGTCGTAGTTACTTCCAATTTGCACCTTATTAAACTCAATTTTAATGGACTACAAAGCTGCATATTTTTTTTAAATGTGCTGATTAAAAAGTTAGAAATTTTTGGTGAAATTTGGCAGAATTTTCATAATTTTTGCACAAAGTCTGAAATTTGGATTTATATGTTTTTTAAGTAATACTTTCAACAAAAATATTAAACATTAAATAAACTTAAGAAAAATAATTAAAACTTGCTAAAATGTCGCGTCCCAGTTTATATTTGGTTCACTGTATGTACTTTAGAATGATAATATAATAACTTAAACAAAATGTAATGTGATTTCACTATAATCTTGAACTGTAAACGTAGTTCGTAACCCATTTAATTTGAGTGTAATAAAGTACTTTTGTTCAAAGTGAAAAAGTCAAGATTTTTTTTAAATTTTTTCAGCATTAAGAATTTGATTATAGTGTTGAAATATATCTGGATCTTGTTCTCTCTCCTTCGCGGGTATACTGCGAGAAATCAAGGGAATTCATTGCCGAATCGTTATATTCTACGACATCGTTATCCACCTCCATCGCTTCAATGCCCGCTTTTGTTATTATGTTGTGAAGGATAACACAACTCGCGACAATGAGTGATGTTGTTTCGTGGCAATAATGAAGCACTCGGTGCTTTAGCAAACATCTAAAGCGGGACTTTAAAACTCCGAATGCTCGTTCTATGCTGTTCCTAGCAGACGCATGCAATTTGTTGTATTTGACTTCTTTATGGCTATTTGGAGTTCCTACTGGCGTAAGAAGCCATGGCTCCAATGGGTAGCCTTGATCACCAATAAGCCAAGATTCTCTTTGGTGAACAGTAGTCCTGGTATGCTGACGTATTAGTTGCTCCCGTAGGTCAGACGTTGCCCATATCCCAGAATCATGCGTCGCCCCAGGAAATTTTGTGTTTAGGAATGTAAAGCACAAACGATGATCGCATACCTACGAAACAAAACTCATATAAATTGTATTTGTCAAAGAAATTGTAACTTACCGCTTCGACATTAATGCTGTAGAACCCCTTTCTGTTTAAATACAAATTAAGCGGGCGTTCTACATTGTTAGACGGCGGAGCAACAATAGCGATGTGGGTGCAGTCAATTGCTCCTACTGTGCTTTTTATTCCAAACTTTCGAAAAAATCTGATAAAACACAAGATTTCAGATGACACTGTTTTTCTATAAAAGTTAATTCGCTTTTAATACCCTGTTTTAATTATGGTTTCTTCCTCAATCGAACTGGGAAACTTAATTTCTCCGCCTTTAACCCTTGTAATGAGCTTTGTCACAGCCCGCAAACTTCTTGAAAAGGACGACTGGCTCATTGGCAAATTGCAATTATTTCCCACGCATTTCTGATACGATCCGTTGCCAAAAAAGTTTAATACTGCCAAGACGCGTACAGTAAGAGGCAATGAGGTATTTTGGTCATCATGCGGTTCCAAATCATTAATAAGACTCCGGCACAATTGGCGGGTCAAACGAAAATGTTGCATGAACACGTTCTCACTCAAGGAAAATGGATCACTGGCATCCCTCAAGGACCTTAAATAACGCGAGCGGTCTCTATTTTGTTCATGTTCCTCTTCTTCCCACAATAATAGTAAAAGAAGCATTTCTTCTTCCATTTTTACTAATTAGTTAACACAATTTTGAAATGTTTGAAGCAGCTTTAAAATTTCAATTTGAATCGTTCAAAAATTTGTTAATTTGTCAAAGGCATTTGACATCTTGACAATTTATCAAGAAAAAAGCTTTTTATTTTTGACATAGAATACGAAACACTTGATAAATTGTCAATATTGATAAATAAACAAGATGGTGAATTTATCAAGTGCACAGAATTAGGCTGTTAGTCTAAAGCAGAGGTGGGCAGCTTCGGCAGAGCATTTTTGTAGTGTGCGTGCAATCAATGTCACTGTGTGCGTGCGCACAAGTCGTGCGGTTGAATGACCCTGCAGTGAAAAGCCAAACCAGTTAGAAAAAATACTAGTTCATTAACTATTATGTGCCTACCAGTTCGACAATTTCGAAGAACTTAGGCGATCAGCGACATCTGCCTTTGAATTGCCAAAGCCAAAAATAAAACGCAATTAATTGCTTTTCTTACAAATGTCGGCTGTGGCGTCACGTGAAGACTACTGGTTCTGGTTCTGAAATCGCAGGTTCGAGGCCGCTTGGAGGTGGTTAAGATTTTTAAAGTTAAATAAATGTAAGTAAAAATAATTTATTCAATTTATAAATAAGTAACAAATTTGAAAATCTAATTGCATTGCAAAAAACATTTAGGAAGAAATGCTTTGTGATATAAAAACAAAAAAATTAAACAAAAATATTTTTTTTATTAAATTTAAAAATTACAATAAACAGCCTAAACAAAAAAATAAATTTATGAAAAATAAAAATTAAATAAAAAATAGAAAATAAAAAAATTTTCCCTACGCCAGGATTTAAACCTGGGACCTCAGGCTTACCACGCGAGTGGTTTGCTCTGTCGGCCATTGTGACTGCTGCAGCGTTGCGAGCAAAAAGGCACACTTATGCTTTTCACGGGGCATGAATTGGCAGACTGTCTCATCAACTGGTATGATGCTACTAGTATTTCTACTAGAAGATGCTGATGCATAGCCTGACAATTGACATCTCGTAGGACATCGCAATGTTAAAAATACCAGTCGCTAACATTGAAAAAGGATAGAACGTGAACTAGTTGGGCTCAAACGCAAACTGGTAGAATTCTAGTTCACAACTAGTAGCTTTCCCTGCAGGGAAGCAGAGCGTGTATGTATACGCGAATATGCCGCGCAGTCGCCCGCCGGGCAGACGCTGCCCAGCTGTGGTCTAAGGACTGTAGTGGAGAAAGCAAGTTATTACCCTGCAGGGAAAGCTACTAGTTGTGAACTAGAATTCTACCG
>NW_016158496.1:0-24261 GCF_001687245.7 Rhagoletis zephyria
TTCATAACGGCGTCTCTGGTAAATTTTGGCCGTCGACCAGTGTATTTGTTTAAAAATACCTTTACAAACATCTTTTAATTGCCAGCGTCCATATTTGTTTANGCAAATATCTCAAAAACGGTACCATAAAATTAAAAATAACCTTGATTTTCGGAATCAGGGGGTGATTTTACATACGAATTTCATAACGGCGTCTCTGGTAAATTTTGGCCGTCGACCAGTGTATTTGTTTAAAAATACCTTTACAAACATCTTTTAATTGCCAGCGTCCATATTTGTTTACTTTTTAACCGACTTCAAAAAAAGGAGGAGGTTATCAATTCGTCGGAATATTTTATTTTATTTTTTTGTTATGTTTGTTACCGCATAACTTTGGACCACGTTAACCGATTTCGAAAATTATTTTTGCATCGGAAAGGTAGTGTCTCAGAGGTGGTCCTATACTAATCTGTTTTAGACCCGATCATTGGATCATCAAAAAATTAACGGTACTCCTAAATTTTTATTTGAGAATTGAAGTTGGTTTTGTGTTTTGCTTAAAAATTACTTGTTAATTTGGAATATCTCATTCTTCGCAAAAATGATCGCTAAAACTGGGTTGGGCATCGAAAGGTTATCGGTTTAATCTGAGGTTATTTCATAATTACAGATTAACGAGGAACAAATTTTGCATGAATAATCTCTGTTTCTAATTATAATTACAGATTAGGGAGTTAAGCTAGAAAATGAGGGTAATATATTATCCTTTACAACACTGAAAGACTAGCTAACGTCGCGTCTTCACATGTTAAAATCATTGCCTACCATATGTAATTTTGTTTGCCAGATGTGAGACATTCTTTTTCATATCGGACATTAAATTTGGAGTCACACTTTCGATTGGGTCAGCTAACACGTGTTCGAGGAATTTTTTGCTTTTTTCTTTGGAGATATGATCTGTCAAAATTTGCATTTTTTCTTGATTCTGACTAATCATGTACTTCTTCAAATCGTTATACCTCGGGTTCTGCTCATCGTAGGGACTTCATCTTAACGTCGTATTAACGCTAAAGAAATGGGTTTAACATTTCTATATATAATATGGTCAAGATTGCCCTAAAGTTACTTAGCTATTAGCAGTTAAACTTGTTGAAGTTGTTTTGCATAGTGAAGACCAGCAAATTAGAGATTTAAAATTATACCATCGTAATCCATGTGTAATCTACTATATACTTGTGAAAGTATGTATGTATGTGCCAGCTTACAGTCTAAACGGACGGACAGAATCGAACAAAATTTCGACAGAGTATTACCATGACAGCTGGGCCTATAATAGGATGAAAAAAACTGGGATCCGACAAGGGGGCGTGGCACCTTCTGTAGGCGTGAAATTTTTAATCAGCCATAACTTCCAGATCATAAGTCACATGAACTTGAAACTTGGTACCCAGACATGTCAATGGTAGATGCTTCTAGGCAGGTATATATAAACGAGTTTGTAAAAGGGGGCGTGGCAATCCCATATAACTATAACTTTGGAACCATAAGTTCCACGAACTTGAAATTTGGTATGCAGATATATCAATGGTAGGTGCTTATAGGAGGGTACGTATAAGCGAGTTTGTAAATGGGGGCGTGACACATCGTGAAATTTTTTATCAGGTATAACTTCGGAACCATAAGTCGCACGAACTTGAAATTATAAATGAGTTTGTAAAAAATGGCGTGGCAAATCCTATAGGTGTGGAAAATTATATCAGCTATAACTTCAAACCCATAAGTCACATGAAATTTAAATTTAGTATGCAGACATGTCATGGTGTATATGAATGAGTATGGCTCATATGTATAAGTTTTATCAGAGGTAATATTTGTATGTGGGGATTTTCTATCTTGATAAAAGCATTTGTAAGATGGCTTAAAACAAGTATGTTCGTTAAATTGGGCGCACTTTAACTTTACAAAATGTGTTATTTCGCATAAAAGTACATAATCAAAAATAACACAGACCCAGCGGGGGACTCAGACTTTTTTTGAGGGTGTCTGTGGGCACTTGAAATTCTCTATCCAAATAAAATGTAAAAAAGTTGTGTTAAGTTTTTTAAGATAGGGTGTTTTCGAACTGAATTTTCTCCACGAAAACGGGGAATTTTGGAAAACGCATATCTCCTACGAAAATGTATGGAATCATAGTTTTCCTATTATTTTTCCCATTTTCTGTCTGCTTCCCAGCTAGTCGAAAAGTAGTTTAGCACCGCTTAGCGCGCTTGGGACATTTCACGTCAATTCCCCCAGATGCGTATGTAATTTGTTGTACAAATATCTTACCTTTACCGGAAGGTTAAATAAAAATATCTAAAAAGTGTGGTTCTTAAATAAATATGTACATATAACGATCAAATAAGTGAACAGTTCGATTGAACGTTATTCCAATTTTGCTAGTTTATATCTGCGTATTCTTAGCTCACTGAATGATTTAAAAATAATAATCTATTACCAGCCATAATAATATTTATGTAAATGTATCTATGACACTTCCTCCAGGAATAAACCCAAATATATCAACACTGTTATCATCATGAATACTATGACAAATGTGAAGAATGTGCTCAAGCTCAGTGAAACAGATTTGAAAGGCGGAAAAAAATCATGGCACGAAATGTATAAAGATTCAGCTTGGATATTCGTTGGTGGTCTGCCTTACACCCTCACAGAGGGCGATGTCATCTGTGTGTTTTCACAATACGGCGAAATTGTTAATATCAACCTGATAAGAGATAAAAGTAGTGGCAAATCGAAAGGGTTCTGCTTTCTATGCTACGAAGATCAGCGTTCAACCATTTTGGCAGTGGACAATTTAAATGGCATTAAACTACTTGGACGTACTATACGGGTAGATCATGTGGCCGATTATAAACCGCCGAAAGAAAATGAGAAAATGGACGAAGAGACTTTAAGACTGTATATGGAGGGCTGTGCGCCGAAACCTATGGTGCATAAAAAGGAACGCTCATGAAGGATAGAAAATAATTTAAAAAAATGTACAAATGATGTGTAGTATTTCTACAAATCAAATAAAGGGAAAATACATACATATCTATGTATGTATAAGGGGCGTTAATTGTATGAGGTTTTGAAAAGTGAAGAGGTCGATAGTGCCGTGCGGAGATTATGTATATCAGTGGGAAGTCAGGATAACAAAGGAGTCGTTTTTTTCGTACATTTTAGCATATTCGGCGCTTAAGACACAATCGGCTGACTTTAAGGCCATAAAATATAACAAATTTCGGGAATCGTTTTTCAAATTTGTACAAACGACTAAAGAATTTTACGGTATTTATATTGCAGCAGTTTAAATTTCTACTTATCTAGACTAGATCTTGCCGTTCGCAGCGTTTGTCCTCCATGTGAAGGTTCCGCTCACGATACCAACTTCGCATGCCCCTTAAGGCGAACCCAAGTAAAACTCCTTTCCAAAAAAATTTTAAACGTTCTGCTCGACTTACTACCGATAGATCTTTTGACCGAAAACTCGGCTGCTAATAGTGCCATCAGACTGCGGTTATGGAAGGGAAGACCGTCCGGGCAAAGTTCTATCCAAACGCACTACCTCCCGAAATTAAACCGCTGCCCACTGACTATATCCTGTGAAACCCGTAGCTCACCACATACTCTGCACGAAATTCCCAAGCTGCAATGACTGAACTCAGGGAGGGGCCAGTTCGTTGAGGGCTTAACTGTCTTTACGAACGAAGCACAGTTAGAATGCGGGGTTGGTGTAGGGACTTTCATTGAAAAATGTAACCTTAAGTTATTATTTCGCTTACCGCACCATGTAAGCGTTCTCCTCGTTGAAACTTTTCGTTACGGTCGCTACGCCCAGGGAGATCAACCATACATGATCGTATAGGATTACCCAGCAGTTCTGGGTATCCTAGGGATAACTTCAAACCAGGGATCTTTTAAGAATGAGCAAGGAAAATACCTGCAAACTCACTACAGTTTCCAAAGGGCTAAGTAGCCGCTACAACAAAAACCACTAAAAACCCACACAGCAAAACTATTACATCTTAATTTCAATCCTGCGGTGAATGATATTAAAGAGTTATTTCTTAACCACAGGTGATAAGAGTATCCAATTAACGCAGCTTTATTAAACGTTGGCATTTCTTTATGGTTGAGCATATCGGATATTTGTATTGTACGCCATGACTTAGGAATAAAAGAGACTGATGCTATGCATTGATGCGTTTAAGACGACAGCCTAAACATTTATAACTGATACACAGTGCTTTGATTGGGACAAATTGAGTTCTAGGTACGCTTTTATTCATATTTAAGTAAACTTAGGTAAAACATATACATATATAAAACAGCACTTCGAGCAAAGGTAAGTAACATTTTAACCTACCTTTCTTACCAGCTCAAGTGAGGACCACATCGCACCCGAAATCAAAACTATATAAAGAACATTTTTTCTCCACAATCTCCAGAAATGGGGTGAAAGGTGGCGCGTGACGTGAGGCTGCCATACAGCTAAAGTCATGTGCATCGCAAGAACGAAATCAAACAAATTCATTGCAGGTTTAATTGAGAGAAAGAGTAGGTACTACATATATTTTGTTTTCCGGGGTGGCCCAAGCCCAAACAAACAATGTGCACTTTCATAAGGGTAATTCTTTGACAAATATGCGCGAAAAATATATCCATACTTTAATTGTTATTTTAAATACATACATATTTTTATTTTATAAAAATGCTTACTTCCAATTATAAATTAGAAATTTTCAGACTTCCTCGAAGTAAAATTTTGTTTCATTATTTAAGTTTATCACATTTCTAGAAATAGATGATTCTAAGGTGCCTTTACTGGGCATACGAATATTGTAGTATTATTTATGTTTAAAAAACATTACTTTATAAAGATATGTTGATAGCTCAGCGTTAGGCTAAAAACATACGGGAGAGGCGAGCAAAGCATCGAGCGAAGCGTCGATTACAAAACGTGTATGTTTCAACCGGAGCGCATATACACATCTATGCTTTGGCCTTAACTATGCGCGCTCCAATTAAAACATGCACGTTACGAAAAACAAAACGGTAAACTTATGTATATTTATCACTCTAGTAAAAATTTACAAATTATTAGTGGTATTCACCAAATTGAGCAGTGGCCTGGCGTTCTAGCAAAAGAGCAGATGACTGTTGACACCAGTCTGCCAGGCCACTCTCTCACTGGTGAATACCGCTATTGTATCCATTAAAAATCCGACAAAGTAGTAAAAGTAAGAAAAGGGGGATTTTTCCAATGCGGCCATTGTACCTATCTATGAATTTTACGATGTTTTTTTATTCCTGTAAGAAATAAGCAAAAATTCAGTTCAAAGAAATTTTAAAACGATTGTTATCCTTACGTACTTGCATTGCAATACTGTCCATAGAAGCCCGGATCACATTTGCAGGTCTTATTTGGCATACAAACGCCATGCTTACAAGGACGCCTGCAGGTCGAACGCTGCCTACGACCGATTTCGCAATGATTACCGAGCAACCCGCTTGGACAGCGGCAAATATTGGTGCCAATGCAGCGACCGCCATTTTTGCATGGAATCACACATTTAGCTGTGGATAAATAACGCAGTAGAAGTATTTATAAAAATAAAAAAATAAAAAAATGTAAGCTTACAATATTCACATCGCAGTCCATAGTATCCTTTGGAACACTGGCATTTATCCTTTTGTATGCACTTGCCGCCATTTAAGCATTTCTCGGTGCAGATGCCTGAAAATAGTTGATTTTAAAGTTGGAGTTATTAAATATAGTTCCTAACTACTAAATTACATATACTTATTGCCATTTAATATGTGGTATCTACTTTCACTTATTTAGAAACTTTGCAAATAGTATTCAAGCATGTCACGCTTCTCGACCTTCTCCCGCACCAACAGCTGGGGTATTATCCAGTGCCGTTCGATTTTACAGCAGCAAAGTCGAAATGCCTCAACCGAATACGGCAGCCCACAGACAGCAGATTGCAAGACGACCACATTACGAAAGCGGCCAACACCTTTGACAGATGAGATCATACGTGTTGATCATGCTGGCGAATTGGGCGCTGATCGCATCTATGCGGGGCAAATGTACGTTTTGGGCAATGGCCCAATGGGTAAGACAATCGCACACATGTGGGAGCAGGAGAAAGAGCATCGGAAGAGATTCGAGAATCTAATGCAAGAACACCGTGTGCGGCCAACGATAATGTTACCAATTTGGAATGTGGCCGGCTTTGTGTTGGGTGCAGGTACATTTATAAAACTTTGGGGTTGAACTTTTTTGAAGTCAGGTATTCATTTTTTATTTCAGGCACAGCACTGCTGGGTGAGAAAGCGGCTATGGCGTGCACTGTTGCTGTGGAAACAGTCATCGTGGATCATTACAATGAGCAACTGCGACAAATCATGGAATCTCCTAAACCAGATAAGGTGACTAAGTATGCTTTGATATATGTATACATTAGACTGCGCCAAATAAAACGAATGTTTTTTCTTTCGGCCCCATATCGAAGTTTTGTTATTGGTTATGCATAGTATTATGTATTCTGTTCACGCTGTGAAACTTGTTGGCAACATGAAGCTGGCAATACAATTTTCACGACAATTTAAAATACACATGTACATCAGGGTGCCCATCAAAAAAGTTTTTTTTGTTGTTTTTGGAAATTTGAAGACCCTACCCCCTAATTTTATTCGTTTTTATGAGAAATTTTATTGTCTGTTTTTATAGATTTTTTAAAGGTGATTTAGGGGTCGCGACCTGTCGATTTATGTCAAAAAGTAGGATTTTGTAGATTTATGAGTTTTTGAATGACTATTTTTGATAAGATTTCAAAGATAGAAGAATATTATCTGAGAAGAGGATATAAAGGCTTCAAAATGGTGTATAATAATCTATTGTCGGACTAGGCTTGTGGGGATTTTTATCGGGTATATTAAAAAAATACCCATATTTCTCTTAATTTTTTTTTTTTAAATTTTGACCATCGATAATTTCTACAATTCCAAAATATGGGGTGCTATCTAAAATTAAATCTATTTTCCAATAAATTGATATCTCATTTATTGTAATCGCATAAAAATTGTCGAATTTAGGCGACTTTTCTTAAATACGGTCTTTAATATATATGTGTGTACGTACCGGAATTTCAGATTTTTTGAGCAGTGTGGTTAAGGAGTTCATCAATATTTATTCAAAATTGAGAGTGGCACCGCCTACTTATATGATATATGCGTATCTCAAAAACTACTTGCCCGACTTCGACCAAATTTGATAGTGAAATCTTATTTCACGGTTAAAAAAATTGCGGATGATGACTTATTATCAGGGAACGGATTTTTAGGACCTAAAAACCTATAAAAAAGGCAAAATAAAATAGCGAAAAAGGCAGGAAAAGGCACTAGGTATTGCAAAAAAGGCAAAACAAAATAGCGAAAAAGACAGGCACTAGCTATTGCAAAAAAAGCAAAATAAGGCACTAAAAAAAGACAGACAATACGAAGAACAATCAAAAAATACATTTATTTTAGAAATGTTTATATACAAGTAAAAAGAGGAAAACTATGAACTAGTTTTATTATATGAAAAATTTGTACCAAGGCGAATTTATATAAGGTGGTGTTGTTGCATCAGCTGTGAGTAGCGTTTGATTGTCAAAATTTTGAATTTCGTTAGTGAGTGAGTGAAAACGTGAGAGTGTTTGCATTTTCTGTCGCCGTTTTTCATTCGGGGAAGAATAGCTGAAATTTGACAAGCAAAAAAAAAAATACAAGTAATTGTTGTATTTCTTCAATCGATACCACCTTATATGTATTCGCCTTGATTTGTACTTTGAATCTTTGACTATTTTATCCTTTCGAGTTTCTAACTCATAAAACTTTTATCTGTATAGTTGTAGTAACATTGAACCACAAGATGCATTTTGAAGTTTTGTGGCAGCATTTTCATTCGATTTTCGCGAAGAAAAGCCTTGAATGTACAAAATGTGCGCTCGACGTAAGTTGATACAAGTGGAGCCCAATTTAAATATGGAACGTTTGAAACGTTCATATTATCAGGAATAAGGGCGTTTTCCTCGCCCTTTACAATTTTATCCACACCCCTTATTGTTTTCAAGCCTACGTTATCTGAGAAAACGGCTTTGAATTTTTCCAACACTAATTTAGCAAGAGGTCCCTGCGCTTTTATAAGCCGCATGGGCATGTGCATGTCATATATCTCCACTCCAAGTTCCACGGTGCCACGCGGCCTTTTCCAATAACCAATAATATGCAGTGTGAAAAATTCGGTTTGTATGGGAGGTGCCACGCCCCCTTTAGATATCGGTTTTGTTTTAGTCTATGAGCATCCTTGGAAAGTCTGTGTCGGAAATTTAAAAAAATCGGTACAGCCGTTCGTGAACTTTGCCGTTAAGAAAAACGGATTTCAAAATATATATGTTTGTAAGTACAGATAAATATTTTAGTTTCAGTTAAGTTTTACTTGCAATTTTTTAGTCATCGGATTTCATCCGCCGGTATAGGTTTTGGGGTGCCTCAAGCAAAATTAACTAATGTTTATACACATCGCAATGTACAACAAATATGATTGCAAACAATGAAAAACAATGAAATCAAACATCGTATTTGACCAAAAAACTATATTTTACTTCATTCTCTCAACTCCACATAATGTAGAAAAGCTAAGAAATATAATCAAATAAGATACATATATCACGACGCCCATGAATAACAAAAATCGGTTTGATTTAAACTTGTTTTTTTGATTTATTTTATACTTCAATTTTCGGTGTGTCAAAATAGGTTTGTTCGTCGAAAATCCAGCAAGAATTATCCAACACTCAAAATATCAGAGAGTAAGAAAAAATTTTCTCAAATTCTCTCTCATGTTGAGAAACTTGCAAATTTCTGCACGAACGCAAATTTGCAGGAATTTGCAAGTTTCGCTGCCAGCTGGCGTCAACGGTTGCATTTCAAATATAAAAAATTTTTATAGAATTTTTAAAATTCTTTCGGATGGCCAAAAACAGGATATACATGTATATTTCTTGTTGTTCTGACTTTCTTTAACATACATTTCAATTTCTTCATCGTACTAGCTGTCGGGTTTCTTAAATCGACTCTGGTTGCAATTGCATTCCGATTGCGAATACCATTTTTTTCAGCCGAATTAAGTTCAAATCATTGGAATTAACTAAATTAATTATATCAACAATTATTTACTTCCTTTTTTCATAAAAAAATCGCTCGTGTTTATAAATTTTTAAATTTAACGAACTAATTTATTCAAATTATTGTGGACAAAAATGCAACCATGCGCCACAACCACATGTTTTTCGTGTTTGCAAATTCTTGCTGGCAAAATTTTTTCCAGCAAGAATTTGCAACTTCTCTCCAAGAGAACTGTCACTTTGCTCTCACAATTTTTGAGTGTTGGATAATTTTTTGGTCTGCACGAACGCAATTTGGGCAAAAATCGTGATAATTCGTACAAATTCGTACAAATTTTTTTCTCGACGAACAAACCTAATTTCATGTGAAAACAATATGTGTTGCAACTGCCCAGCTGATAATACATTGCTATAAATTCACACCGAACGTGATACTTTAATAATTCGCGCAACGCTGCGGTTGTGATTGCAACTCGAACAACCCCATTGTCTCCAAGCGTACGTTAGCTGAGAAAACGGCTTTGCAATTTTCCAACACCAATTTGGCAAGAGGTCCCTGCGCTTTTATAAGCCATGTGTATATTTTTTAATCTTAAAAAAAAAATTGTAAATGCTATAATCACTTTTTCAAGGCGAATCTATACAAGGTGGTATTATCGGATCCGCTGATTTCACGGCGAATTTGTACCTTTTGTCAAAATCATGTGTTTGTTGTAATTTGGCTTTGTACTGATTGTCAAGGAGCGTATAATTTGTTGTTGTAATTTTTGTTTTTGTTCTGTTAACACCACCTTGTATAAATTCGCCTTGCACTTTTTTAAAGGTAGAAAAGGCAAAAAAAGGCAAATATCTTAAAAAAGGCAAAAAAGGAAAATATCTTAAAAAATGCAAAAAAAGGCAACATCAAATATGTATATATGGAATCAGGGAAAACGAAATATTGACATTCAAGAATCGCAAAATTATAAAAATTTCAGAACAAACTTTTGTTCTCATATTTTTTTTTTTAATTCGTGGGATATAATTAAGATAACAGTTATAAGTAACTATCTGAACAGCCCTTGGCTCGTTACCACATAATTCTTTTGCAGAAAAATCGTTAATATTGCAATTCTTGTTTTGATTTATTTTTAATAAATATTGTTAGCGTTTCAATACGTTCTGATTTAATAAGTAATTCATATAATACATTCCGGGACTGAAAGTGTGTGTAGGCAAGTTGAGTTTTATTTACAAATATATAATACACCATGTCGTATTACCGAAGTCATGAAGAAAACAGAAAATAAGTATATGACCAAGGTGGAAGNAATTCTTGCTGGCAAAATTTTTTCCAGCAAGAATTTGCAACTTCTCTCCAAGAGAACTGTCACTTTGCTCTCACAATTTTTGAGTGTTGGATAATTTTTTGGTCTGCACGAACGCAATTTGGGCAAAAATCGTGATAATTCGTACAAATTCGTACAAATTTTTTTCTCGACGAACAAACCTAATTTCATGTGAAAACAATATGTGTTGCAACTGCCCAGCTGATAATACATTGCTATAAATTCACACCGAACGTGATACTTTAATAATTCGCGCAACGCTGCGGTTGTGATTGCAACTCGAACAACCCCATTGTCTCCAAGCGTACGTTAGCTGAGAAAACGGCTTTGCAATTTTCCAACACCAATTTGGCAAGAGGTCCCTGCGCTTTTATAAGCCATGTGTATATTTTTTAATCTTAAAAAAAAAATTGTAAATGCTATAATCACTTTTTCAAGGCGAATCTATACAAGGTGGTATTATCGGATCCGCTGATTTCACGGCGAATTTGTACCTTTTGTCAAAATCATGTGTTTGTTGTAATTTGGCTTTGTACTGATTGTCAAGGAGCGTATAATTTGTTGTTGTAATTTTTGTTTTTGTTCTGTTAACACCACCTTGTATAAATTCGCCTTGCACTTTTTTAAAGGTAGAAAAGGCAAAAAAAGGCAAATATCTTAAAAAAGGCAAAAAAGGAAAATATCTTAAAAAATGCAAAAAAAGGCAACATCAAATATGTATATATGGAATCAGGGAAAACGAAATATTGACATTCAAGAATCGCAAAATTATAAAAATTTCAGAACAAACTTTTGTTCTCATATTTTTTTTTTGAATTCGTGGGATATAATTAAGATAACAGTTATAAGTAACTATCTGAACAGCCCTTGGCTCGTTACCACATAATTCTTTTGCAGAAAAATCGTTAATATTGCAATTCTTGTTTTGATTTATTTTTAATAAATATTGTTAGCGTTTCAATACGTTCTGATTTAATAAGTAATTCATATAATACATTCCGGGACTGAAAGTGTGTGTAGGCAAGTTGAGTTTTATTTACAAATATATAATACACCATGTCGTATTACCGAAGTCATGAAGAAAACAGAAAATAAGTATATGACCAAGGTGGAAGAACTGCACCAAAATGAATAAAATATAATAAGTTAGGCTTTCATTAGAGCTTTCCTTTCACTATTTGGCTTTTAGTTATTTTAACGAAAGCTTTACTTATTTTGTTTTATTCATTTTATTGCTGGTTTAACAAATTCGACTTACTTTTTTCCCAACAGTATTTTTCTTCCACATGGTGCAGATATTTTTTTTCTGTTTTCTGCATGACTTAGGTAATACGACATGGTGTATTGTATATTTGTAAATAAAACTGAACTTGCCTACACACACTTTCAGTCCCGGATTCNCAAATTCGACTTACTTTTTTCCCAACAGTATTTTTCTTCCACATGGTGCAGATATTTTTTTTCTGTTTTCTGCATGACTTAGGTAATACGACATGGTGTATTGTATATTTGTAAATAAAACTGAACTTGCCTACACACACTTTCAGTCCCGGATTCTATTACACAATTACTTATTAAATCAGAACGTATTGAAACGCTAACAATATTCATTAAAAATAAATTAAAACAAGAAATACATTATTAACGATTTCTCTGCAAAAGAATTATGTGTTAAAGAGCCGAGGGCTGTTCAGATAGTTACTTATAACTGTTATCTTAATTGTACCCAACGAATTAAAAAAAATATGATAACAAAAATTTTTTGTGAAATTTTTATAATATTGCAATTCTTGAACGTCAATATTTCGCAAAAAAAGGCTGATATGATTTTGGTAAAATGGGATTTTCGTTACGTAGGTGATAACGAACCAAGTTGCATTTTCAATTTTGGTCGGCCGTTTTAGTGAACTTTTAACTAATTCAGGAACAGTGCTGGCAAAATTTCACGGCTGTGAACAGAATACTAACCTTTACAACAAAAGAATGTTTGCAAAATTTCAGCCCTCTATCTTCATTTTTAACCACTTCACAAAAAGGAGAAAGGTAACAATTCGTCGGAATATTTTATTTTATTTTACTTAATTTAATTTAATTTAATTTTGTTTTATTTTATTTTATTTTATTTTATTTTATTTTATTTTATTTTATTTTATTTTAATTTATTTTATTATGTTTTATTTTATTTTATTTTATTTTATTTGTACTTTTATTTTTTATGTATGTTAGCGCATAACTTTGGACCACGTTAACCGATATAATTCTTTTTTAAATGAAAGATGTTACCTCACAGGTGGTGCCGTATTAATTTAAATCCGATCATCGGATCATAAAGAAATTAACGTTAATCTTAAATTTTTACATAAGAATTGAAGTCGGTTTTATTTTTTGCTTAAACATTACTTGTTCAGTTAGCGCTTGCAAAAATAAGAATTTTCAATGAAAATACTTTTGTTCCACAACTTTTTTTATAAACAATTAAATAAAAGAAAAATCTTAATGTAGTTTTGTAGGGAATCAAATTCTTGACAAAATAGTCTTACATCAAATTAAAAAAATGCAACTCCGTGTTTTTTATAATAATAATAGATAGGCGCTAACACATATGTATGCTAGTGTTTGGCCGAGCTTCTCCTCCGATTTGTGCAGTTATACGTCGGCTTCGAACGGCGTTGGATTTTTATGAGAAGCTTTTTTTCGTTGCAGAAATACACTCGGAGGTTTGCCATTGCATTAAAAAAATCTTTTTTCTATATTTTTTTTGCGATATTGCTTTGACAGGGCTTGAACCCAGTGAATTTTTTCTAAAAATTATATTTTGATTTACTTTTAAAACCTAATTAAACCACTTTTTGAGACGAAAATCTTATGCACTAAAAAATCGTAAATATGCGCATATAATATGCACGCAAACAAGTAAAATATGCAATTAAAAATATTTTGTTAATATTTTATTGCCGGTACAAAAATAAATAACACATGTATACAATACGTATTTATGTATGTATAAAATTTGTATATAACCAAGCAGTCAGATACAATCTGTGTAAATAGCAACATTGACAGTGTGAGAAAGTTTGCCATTTTGATACCACAACTCGTACAACCTGCAGCCATTTGGCGGTTCATACAGAGAGAGGCAACTTCACTCTAAAATAGGGGTGGGCAACGCCCAGGCCGAAAAGAGCCACCTGTAAAATCTAAATACTACAAAGAGCAACAAAAAAAAAACAACAAAAACAAAAATTTGATTTTTAAATAAAATTATTATTAGAAATGAAAAACATTAATTTGATTATTATTCTAATGTACGTAAGATAGATATTAAAGAAAATTCAAAAGATCCCTTTGGCCAAATTTTCAAAACCTGGTTTTACGTCAGTTAAAGCCGTTCGTAACAGTTTCATTAAATGTTAGTTAGTCAATAGGTACGTGCGTTTAAAATCTCCAGTAAAAAATTTCCAACAGCAAAATTCCGGCGAAATGTCATCTGTTCTCTCACAAGAGAAAAATATTCCAAATAATACGCGAACAGAAAATTTACAGAAACTTGCAAGTGAGACGAACAGCTAATAGAAATTTTGTTTACATTCAAAAGCATGATTCAATAACAGAAAGGTTTTGTAATAAAGCAGTCTTCTCGCTCCCACGCATAAAATCAGCTCATTTACTTGTGCAGAATGTTGCACACTCTACAGTTTTTAGTTATATTAGTAGTAAAACCAAAAATTCTTCATACTAAATATTCGTTGGGATCAGCTTCGTTAGCGTAAATTTCTGGAAGAAGTCTAGAATAGCGACCGTTTAGCTATAAAATAACCAAAAGTGCCGATTGATAGAACTTTTTACGCTGATTTCAACGATACCAAATTTATTTGGCGCAGGTAATAAACAAAGAAGATATAAGAGGTTTATTTGCTTTGTTTACTTATATTTTTTATTAACACTTAATTCTTAAAACCCAAACGTAGATCATGATAAAATATGTATATCGAATTAAAGATAATAGCTTGTACCTTCTAAATAATATAAATTTCTTTACCATTAATCATGCAGTTTTTTCAAAAAAGGTTATTTCATGAAAAAATAACATATGTTCGTTTTTTAGTGGTTTTGGTTTAAATATATTAAAAGAATTTCAATTATGTATATCAGCTGAAAGATAAATTGATTATCTTTATGGTGACGTTATTAGTTTTTTAATCGGTTATGTGGTTCATAAGATATTAATGTAAAAAAAAAATGAAGGAATTTAATTGTGACCTTCTAAAACGTCTTAAATTTTACTTGCGCTAAATAATTTTGACATGGTAAAAATGAGCGTAAAAAATTCTATTGATCTGCATTTTTTGTTTTCGCATAGTTAAACGGTCGGTATTCTAGATTTGTTCCAGGAAATGACGAATAACTTAAATTAAAAATCGATTATTTTACGTATTGCTTAGTATTTCCATTAAAACACCAAATATATTGCCAATTCACATATAATTAATAATACAGATTTTACTTCTAATTGTATACTTTGCGCACTTTCTTAGTACCTTTCTACTACCGTTTTCGCAAAAGGCGATCACATCCTTTCCCTTTCTCCTACTTCCAAAATACAAATCTAGATAAAGGAGTGTCAAATTTTAGCTGTCACAAAATATATAACCTTGTGTTATTGAATCATGATTCAAAAGTATAAAATTGAAAACGTAAGAAAACAAATCCCGAAGTCTTAACCTGACACAGTTCCCTGACTGAACGAATAATTACTTACTTCGTACAAGTTTAATTAGTCGCATTTTACTATTTTAACTTTCAAACCATCAAATTCAATTTGGGGATTTTTGTTAATTCCAACCAGCGGTTTTCTTGTTGCAAATTTTGCTCTCTCTATTTCCCCTACCTTGCAAGTTTTTAGCATACGCGAACACAGAAAGCTGATAGATTTTATAACTTTCAATAATTATTAGGTTCGCGAATACGACTAATTGTAAACGGTATTTTACTTTCCGAATTTCATTGTAGAGTACAAAGACTTACAGATATACGTTGTACCAAAAATTGAAAATATACGGCACGCAGCTGTTTGCAACAGCAGATATTTTCAATCTGGTACTTGTTGCCGGAATCCAAGCAATGGCAAAGCTTTATGTTGCATTTCCAGTGCCCTATCTTCTTTTAATTAATTTAATCTTTTCAAGGGATGGACACTCGCACAGGAAGGTGTTCGACTGTCTCTTTTGAGCTAGAGTCATCGCAACTACGACGCCAACGTGCCAGTGCCCTATGCACACTGAAGTAAGTTAGTAGGTATCTTCTTTGCTCATTCCTAAGAGAGCTTTGGTCTAAGTGGGTCGTAGGACACCTAGAACTGCCGGGTAATCCTGTACTATCCTGTACGGTTCCACTTTTGCTTGGCCTTCGAGTGATAAATTTCGGTAATTGTTGCTTTTATCTCCCAGAGCAAAGCGTCCATGTCCACCGCGTGGGACACATTCAGTGCGGAACCGCACCTTGTTAGTTCGTCCGCTGTCACGTTTTCGTAAATGTCCCTATGCACAAGGAACCATATTAGGGTAATTTCGTATTGATCAGAGATATAGGCCAGCTCTCTCCTACAGTCTTCCACTAGTTGAGATCTAATAGAAGTAGAAGAGAGTACCTCAATGGCCTTTTGGTTATCCGGGAAGATATTCAGATGAATATTTAAGAAAAAATTATATGGATCTTTTTTGGCAAGAGGTTTCGCACTAAATTTAAATGGTTTTAAATAAAAAGAAGCAAAAATATGCAAAAACCACGTGCATTTATTGTAAAATATACTAATATATGCGCAATAAATATGCAAAAACAGGTATTTTTTGCAAAATATGCAAAATCCTGCATTTACTGCAAAATATGCAAAAATATGCACTAACGATTGAATGCCATTTTAAAGGAAATTTCATGATTCGTAAAGATAATTTAACCATTTCTATTTGAACATGCCTAATAAAACATGCATTTACATGAGATTCCGAGCCCTATTAATTACGTTATGAAATTTTATGATTTAATAAAAATAGTTTTCATACTTTCATTGATCCCTATATCGCATTTTTAAAGATAAACTTTTTTTTACCTAAAATAATAATCAAGATAAATAAATAAATTTTCTATTATTTTTCATTTACAAGTTTTGTTAGCTTAAAAGTTTCTAAAATCTTATCAATATACATGAGTCCATATGTCACTAGCATAGGTACATATTTTAATGTTAACGTCAGTGCTGGCAGTCTTTCATTATAAAATTTGAGGTTGTATTGTGTTCTGCAGTCGGCTGGGCATTTAATTGACGGAACCAACTTTTTCTGGAAGTTTGGATTGCATATAGAAAAGTAATTTATCAATTTTCCCAGGTTGGCGATTTTAAGCGTGTTTTTTTTTAATTGGAAGTGGGTGATCGCACAGCAGCATTTAATCAATGAAAAGTGATTAAAATGCAAATATTTATGCTATCAAAAGACTTTTATGGGGATTTTCGGGCACGAGTAATCTGAATCTGCTGTTTATTTTTTTTTACTAAAAAACGTTAATTCAACAATTTTTATTGAGCTCGAATAATTTTGAAAAAATGGTAGAAGTGATTTTTAAAAATTATTGTTGCTTTTCCATAATAAATTTTCATTAAAAAACGGCCCCGAGCTCAATAAAAATTGTTGAATATAATTGTTATAAGGCCAAAAAAATAAAAACAAAAAGCGTTAATTTTACCAAAAACGCGGTTACTGGGTACACTTTGGTGCAAATAAACATGAAGAAACACTGTTTCGAAACATTGTTTCCACTTTTCCTTCAAGTTTTTTATATTAAAACGCATCCTAGTGGCCCATTTTTCTAAAAATTTTTGCAAGCGCTAACAGAAAAATGAAGATAGGGAGCTGAAATTTTGATGTGGGACCGAAAGAAAAAAAACAATTGGTTTATTTGACACAATATATACTACATGTACATACGCACATCACAACATGGAATTCTTGTTTTTGTACGAATCGAAAATTTGAAAGTTTTGTTTCACTTTTGCCACTTACTATTTGCAGGAACTCTTAGATGTCATAACCAAATTCCGCGATGAGGAGCAAGAACACCACGACACAGGCATTGATTGTGGCGCCGAGCAAGCACCGTTTTACAAAGCAATGACTGAGGTGATCAAAATCGGTTGCAAAACGGCTATTGCCATTTCAAAGCGTATATAAATAAATGCACCCTTTCAGTGATTGTAATATTTATACCTATCTACATATATATAGAAGTTTTTTGCAAAAAAAATATACAGGCCGATTCTGAACAGAAACTCCCTGGGAGTTTTCTCTCTTTTCCCTTTCATCCTATCATGAATAAAAATTCCCTGTGGACTTTTTATGTTAAATGGCGGAGTTCAGATCTCAAAAAAGTGTCAAGCAGCTTCTTCTAAGTTCGAATTTCCCCTCCCAAGTTTTCGGGGAAAATTCTACTCCCTGGTAGTTAATTATTATTATTATTGGAGGATTATTTTTCGGGAGAAACAAATTCCTGGAGAACAAACTCCCCGGGGGTATTAAGAATTGGGTTGATAATGAAATATAATATTGCAAATAATAATTTTAGCTTACCTCCTTCGCACTGAGTGCCTTGGTAGCCATCAGGACAGGTGCACACCGATGGCGCTGTGCAATTGCCGCCATTTAGGCATTGCGGAAAACAAAATGCCGCCTGACAGTACTGACCCGTGTAGCCAGCTTTGCACTGGCAAATTTTATGATGATTACAAAATCCATTATCGCCACATTTCAAATTACATTCGGGATCGGGACCTTGAAATCATAAATATAACAATAGCAATACAAAATAATGTGAAAGCAAACGTTTATTAAGTAATAAAGCATTGGCAAACAACACATAACTCTGTCAAAAATTTAATAAACAAATGCAGTTAAGCTCAGCAGTAGGGCGTTCAAGCGGTCTATAAATTCAAAAGCAGTGCAGGAGCAGTGTAATATGAATAAATTTGTCCATTAACTGTAAAATGTAATAAAAAGCCAGCACTGTGAGGAATCTGTATTTTGATTTTTATAAATTACACTGGATCACAAATTTTAGTTTGGTTTTTGTTCTCCAGACTCCACTATCCAATTCCTATGTAGAATTGCTCGGTGATTCCGAATATCGTGTTATTTTTTTCTATGGATACGTTTTCGAGATATTTGCAATTTACCGTTATTCAGCTTAAAAAAGGAATGGTTCCACTAATCCAATAAAACTCTCCATAAACCGTATATATGTACATGACTTTCGATTAAAAAAATTCAAACTTTAACAGGGGCAAAACAAAAATGTCTGTTTTTTATTTTTTGTTAATTAATTTCTCAGAAATTATCAGGCCTATCGAAAAGTGGTGTACATACGGTTTATGGAGAATTTCATTGGCGTTTATTTGCCGTATTTCGTATGACGGTTGTCCAATTGTTTCGTAAGATACACGTGATTAAGTGGAACCACTCTTTTTTTAAGGTGAATAACGGTAAATTGTAAATATCTCGAAAAATTATCCATAGAAAAAAATAACTCGATTTTCGGAATCACCGAGCAATTCTACATAGGAATTGGGCAGTAGCAGCCATTGAACATTTTGGATGTAAACTAGTGTTATTATAGTAGGAGCAAATGAAATAAAAGCGATAGATAATCAAGTGTTTTTATGTGTGACCACAGTGGGTGTAGAATGGATCATTTTGACTGTTCACACTTGCCAGGTTTTCACGATATCTGGTTAAAAAAAATTATTCTGTAGTGTATTTTATTGTTGTAAACTGTATAAAAATTATAACCACATATCCAAATAACCTGATCCACAGGCAAGCGTGAACAACCACATTTACCAGAGTTTTCAAGTATTGGGCAAACAAAAAATACTCTGAAAAAATTTTCCAGAGGTCGATCTTTCAGTAATACATATGCACTTGCATATCGTTATCTTAGTATCGGTATAGCAGCTAATTTGATTTTTTTTTTTTCAAATTATGTAGTCTCGAAAATGTCAAATATTTTTAATTTCTTCTCACAAACATTCTAAATGTTTCAAATCTATTAGCATGTGAAACCCTTTTCCATATAAAACAAGCGATTGAATAGCAGCTTTTGGAGCGCTCGCCCAACTCAGCAGCACAACCGCTGATTACTGGGCCTTGCAAAGGATGGATCAATGATTCGAGAAGCAAACAAATTTACTAAGAAAGAAAGTTGCAACAATTTTAGTTTTTTCCAATTTTAACTTTTTTGTAATTTTTTTTTTGTATTTCATATCCCAACAAGCATTTCAGTAAATGTTTTTAAAAATAACTTAAAGTAAGTTTGCTATAACAAGCGTCAAATAAGCATTTTTAATATTAAGCTTATTACAAGTTTTTTCAAATAAACCTTTAATAAGTTTTGAGAGCGAATGTTTATAAATAACTTAAACTTATAAATGAAATGCAAATGCCAACGACATGAAGTAGTAAATATAACATTTTTTTAATCATAAGTGACGTGTTTACATTTTTTAAAATATATTATTAAAAGAAAAAATTAAATAAAACCGATGCGGTAAAAAAAATCCAATCCAGGACCCGCTGCGCTAATCGGTGGAGCATTCGAGTCTTCAAATGATGAGTTCTCCTTATCCTTTCTTAGTTTAACATTCAATTAAAAATGTATTAAATTTTTTTCAGAAAAGTTCATCAATGAGAATGGCGGCGATGAAGCGGAATATATAGCTGCACCGATGTCGTTTTTCCAATTTGCTAATAACCGCATGTAATTGAAAGCACGCAACAAGATGTAATAATTAACTTTTTTCTGCTTAATTTTTGTGTGTTATCGTGAATTTGTATGCTAAAATGTCTATTCCCTATTTATATTTTCGGGCCTGTAGATGAGTCCGCCGAAAATTCGCATTTCGTTTAGTTTCTAGATGTTATGTATGAGTTTTTGATGAAATATCTTTAAATAAAGGGTTATAAAAATGTTTATAAAAAGCTTTCTTGTGAAAATTTTTAGTAAGTTTATATTCATACGCTTATATACAACTTTTTTGTACCTTTGTTATAAGTTTACACTTTTACGCTTATAAAAAGCTTTCTTTTGAACATTTANCTTTTTTTGAACCTTTATTATAAGTTTACACTTTTACGCTTATAAAAAGCTTTCTTTTGAACATTTATTACAAGTTTATATTTCTACGCTTATAACCAATGTTCCTTTTCGATTATATTACGCTTACTTTCAAGCGTTTTATAAACAAAAAATCAACGTTTTGTAAGCTTAATGTTTATAATTGAAAACTTAAAAAAAACTTTGTTTTGCTTGTTGGGATGGCACGCATTGATTTAGAAGAAAAAAATCAGAACAGTTTTTGACACTTTCGATACCAGAAGCAACAACAAAATACACACAAATGTTGTTTTTGCTCTAATTAGGGTTGCCAGATTTTTTTGGCGCGAAATCAGTACATTCGACTTTTTCATGCTAGAAAAATCAGTACTTTTCAGTACACTTTTATTCCAAGCAGAATTATGAATGTAAGTAACAATAATACTTTGAAACGCCAGAGTACTTGTTTTTAATAATATCTTGGTATGGGTAAGGCTTCCTCAAGTGGGCTTCGAATTTACCAAGGTTATATTATTTTTACCAAGAAAAGCAAAACAAAATTTTGTAACGCGAATAATTTCATTGTATAGTTTAATGTTTTTAAATCTGCACCCAATAAAATTTTTTCATTCGGACACTTACTTTCAAAGAAAAATAAAAATTTTCAATTGTTGATAAAAAACTATTTGGAATTTTGCAACAAAATTTACACAGTGTACTTTGCGACTTCGAAACTCGGCCCTGCCTGAATATCATTGAAAAATATTAATCTTGGTAAATTCGGGGCCCACTTGAGGAAGCCTTACCCGTTTATAAATAAAATGTTGCTCATAAAAAATAAAAATGTTATTCATTTTAATATGAGTATACACATTAACATGTAGTACGAGATACCTTTATAATACATATTACAGGAGCCAATCAATTATTTTATATACATGACATTTTTTAATAGCAATAATGAGATCATTTCCACTTTCAGTGTTTAAATAGTCAAAGAACTCTAAACATTATACATATTTCAATATTACTTTTAATTTGAAGTTCGCTTTCTAAAATTTTAATTAGAAGCCGGTTTCTCTCTTTTCGCCAGGAAGCAAACTTTATATTTAAGTTAGTTCCTCTCAGGTGCTTCGTTTGAACGTGGTATTGAAAAAACAAAATTACATATTTATTCAAACTGTGGAAAGAGACCTCTATTTAAGGACTGCATCCGTATTTCCTCATGGCTTAAATTATTTTTTCAACTGCGTAAAAACTTTGAGACTAAGAATACGCCAAAAAGAGTATCTAAATTGAATCAGTAAATTGAGAAAAACGAATTGTAAGTTGTAGGCAAAGCCATTCAATTATTCAAATTTGTTGTTTTTAAACTGAAAGTTATTTTCGAGATAACTAACAACACTCGACAAAAAATGTCTGCCCTCTGACCCGCTATATGCCCTTAAAACGATTGCTCTTTTATATTAATTTCTTATATTAATTTCTTGCGCATATCAAACATTACCGAAAGCAAGTAAACTATAATTAAATTATTTTCTTCTTACTTTTTACAGTAAATTTTAAGAAAGTTGCAACGTTATGTAAAATTCTGNCAGGAGCCAATCAATTATTTTATATACATGACATTTTTTAATAGCAATAATGAGATCATTTCCACTTTCAGTGTTTAAATAGTCAAAGAACTCTAAACATTATACATATTTCAATATTACTTTTAATTTGAAGTTCGCTTTCTAAAATTTTAATTAGAAGCCGGTTTCTCTCTTTTCGCCAGGAAGCAAACTTTATATTTAAGTTAGTTCCTCTCAGGTGCTTCGTTTGAACGTGGTATTGAAAAAACAAAATTACATATTTATTCAAACTGTGGAAAGAGACCTCTATTTAAGGACTGCATCCGTATTTCCTCATGGCTTAAATTATTTTTTCAACTGCGTAAAAACTTTGAGACTAAGAATACGCCAAAAAGAGTATCTAAATTGAATCAGTAAATTGAGAAAAACGAATTGTAAGTTGTAGGCAAAGCCATTCAATTATTCAAATTTGTTGTTTTTAAACTGAAAGTTATTTTCGAGATAACTAACAACACTCGACAAAAAATGTCTGCCCTCTGACCCGCTATATGCCCTTAAAACGATTGCTCTTTTATATTAATTTCTTATATTAATTTCTTGCGCATATCAAACATTACCGAAAGCAAGTAAACTATAATTAAATTATTTTCTTCTTACTTTTTACAGTAAATTTTAAGAAAGTTGCAACGTTATGTAAAATTCTGAAGCAAATCGTAAAGTATTTTGTTTGTGTAAAATAATATTACACAAACAAAATACATGGGCAAAAATTACCGATCACCGAGTTACCGTGTACCAAGCTCGGTGGGAAGAAATCTATTACAAATTTGATTGCTCAGAATTGAAAAATCAGTACAGATCAGTACAAATTAAAAAAAAAATCACGACATTAGCGTACTGAAATGAATAAAATCAGTACGAAAGTTGAAAAATCAGTACTGTACTGATAAAATCAGTACGTCTGGCAACCGTAGCTCTAATGCTTCTACCTGTTTGATATGTCTTGGCCCTATCTAACATTTCTGCTTATTTTCAGAGTAGTTATAAAACTGCATAAAAACCAAAGTAATAATCCAGTAGTTTTTTTTTAATTTCTTTCTTTCTTTATTAAGGTAACGATATGTATGTTTGCAGGTAATCCGAGCAACAGGGGTTTGAAAAATAATCATAGTTTGCGGTTTCATTTTTAATTATTTTAACACTAACGGCAAACATATTCGTATGTCCCAATGTGTGATTTTTCTACATACATATATGTACATATAAAGTACAGTAAAAGTGAAAGTACATACCATCCATTGCGACGGCGTAACCGTCACCGTCACCATGGCTATGCGTCAAGTTACACACAAATCGTTTGACATTGCGCCCGAAAAATCATTAACTCGCTGATACTCTTTGCAAAAATTGCATTTTACTTTTTCACTTCTATAAGATTTTCCTCCATTATTTTTTACATTTCGTTTTTCCATAAATATTAAAATTTCCACAAACTCGAAAAATTTGCTTTCAACCGTGTAAAAAAAACGGTGACAGGTAATAAGATCAACGGAAATAAAGTCAATTGACATTAGGTGTGTTCGTCGAAAATCCAGCAAGAATTATCCAACACTCAAAATATCAGAGAGTAAGAAAAAATTCTCTCGAATTCTCTCTCCTGTTGGGAAACTTGCAAATATCTGCACGAACGCAAATTTGCAGGAATTTGCAAGTTTCCCTGCCAGCTGGCGTCCACGGTTGCATTTCAAACATAAACAATTTTTATAGAATTTTTAAAATTCGTTCGGATGGCCAAAAACAGCATATACATGTATATTTCTTGTTGTTCTGACTTTCTTTAACATACATTTCAATTTCTTCATCGTACTAGCTGTCGGGTTTCTTAAATCGACTCTGGTTGCAATTGCATTCCGATTGCGAATACCATTTTTTTCAGCCGAATTAAGTTCAAATCATTCTTCTTCTTCTTATTTGGCGCTGTAACCGCCTAAGCGATTTTGGCCGAGTCCAAAACAGCAC
>NW_016158496.1:28347-38345 GCF_001687245.7 Rhagoletis zephyria
AGAGAGCAGGCCTATATTTTTGATCAATACGAAATTACCCTAATATGAGTCCTGGGACATAGGGGCATCTACAGAAACGAGGCAGCGGACGAATTAGCAAGGACGGCTCCACAGTGATTGTGTCCAACGCGGTGGACATGGGCGCCTCGCTTAGGGGATTAAGACAAAAATTAACGAAATTTATCATTCGAAGGCCAAGCAGAGGTGGAACTGTGGAAGATCATACAGGATTACCTGGCAGTTCTGGGTGTCCTACGACCCACACAAAACCAAAGCTCTTAGGAATGCGCAAAACAGATGAGTACAAACTCACTGTAGTGTGCACAGGGCATTGGACCGTTGGGGTGCATGTCGAAAGGATAGGACTGCCCTTCAATAGGTTCTGCCACAGTTGCGATGACCCGGGTTACAAAGAGAGAGTCCAACACTTGCCGTGCGAGTGTCCAGCCCTCGCAAGGATGAGGCTAAAGACACTCAGCAAACCAGTCCTGCAGAATATTTCAGAGTACAGCTGCCTCTCTGTTAGGGTTGCCACATTTTGTATGCGCAAATCATACGCCAGACTTTTTCATGCTAGAAAAATCAGTACTTTTCAGTACACTTTTATTCAAAGCAAAATTATGAATGTAAGTAAATAATACAGGCCAACAAAATTTGAATGTTATGTTGGCTAAAATATTACAGCCGATTCTTATAGGATTTTTGTCGTAGAATCCGAATCTGACCCTAAAGTTATTAGATTTACTCTAGTTTTCGAGCAACTTAGGTATAAATGTGACAAAAACGCATTTTTTGACATTTTTGAGCCTCTGTAAACAATAAATCGATGCAATATATCTGTCTGTGTGAGAGGATATGAAACCCTAAACACTGCAATTCAATACTCAAAATAAAAAAAATTATGGATAAACGGTTAACGGCCTTTATCCACATACTGCAGAAATTCCTGTACCAATCTTTGAAGTACATCTCGAGGTTTCATGGATTAATCACCAAGTACTGATGGACACTGACTCTAGCAGTGGAAATGAAGATGAGGAAGACACCTTTGCACCCAAGCTACTATAGCCAATTAAAAATTTGAAGATCAGATTCGGGCTCTACGGGAAAAATCCTATAAGGATCGGCTGTAATATTTTAGTGAACATAAATTTTGTTCGCTTGTGTTATGTTCTCTTAGATTAAGGTTTGAGCTTGAATCTCAGCCTCTTTCGAAATTTCCAGCGCCTCATATTCATTTAACACAAGTGACGAAAAACAGGCAAAACAAGAGTTAAGAAAAAAAACAACGTGCGTACTCGTATAAAACAACTGTTTCCAATTGCTTTCAGTTTCATACCAAATTTTTTAATTTTGATTATTAACACATACAGACATATTGCATCAATTTATTGTTTCACAGAGGCTCGAAAATGTCCAAAGACGCGTTTTTAGTCACCTTTAAACCTATGTTGCTCGAAAACTAGATCCAATCCAATATCTTTACGGTCAGATTCGGATTCTACCAGAAAAATCCTTTAAGAATCGGCTACAATATTTTGCACAAGAGAATTTTGTTGGGAAGTGTAACAGATAATACTTTAAAACGCCAGAGTCCTTTTATTTTAACAATATTTTGGTATATAAATAAAATATAGTTCATAAAAAATAAAAATGTTATTAATTTTTACGTACACTCATGTTATATGAAAATATTTAAGTCTCATCGTACACAGGAGCCAATAAATTATTTTATATTTATGATGTTTCTGAATAGTAATAATGAGATCATTTCCCTTTTTTATCGACTTCCAAAAAAGGAGGAGGTTATCATTTCTTCGGAATATTTTTTTTCTTTTTCTTTGTTTTATTTTATTGTTTTTGATGTATGCTACCGCATAGCTTTGGACCACGTCAACCGGGAAGGTAGTGTCTCGGAGGTGGTCTGATACTAATCTGGTTTAGATCCGATCATTGAATCATATATATATGTATATATATATATATGAGAATTGAAGTCGGTTTTGTTTTTCGCTTAAAAATTACTTGTTGAGTGTTTCAATAGTCAAATAATTATATACATTTCATTTTAAAATACTTTTAATTTGAAGTTCACTTTCAAAAATTTTAATTTTAAGCTGGTTTGTCTCTGTGCACCATGAGCAAAATTTATACTTAGGATCCTCTCAGTTGCTTCGTTGAGTGCAAGGCATAACAAGGTAGAAGTGATTTCGACATTTCTCTCTTTTGAACTGCGACTGAAATGTCAACTCTTAACCCTGTACTATTCGAAGTTTTTTTTTTATATAAATTTTCAATTGTGAGCTGTGCGATTGATTTTAAATACATAATAAAATGAAAAGGAATTGCGAGCGGTGCGTTGTGTTTGTCAAGAGCCTGGACAACAAACTTGTGCGTTATTTTAAACCTTCGAATTGTCAAGTGAAGCGACAACGGTGGGCAAATTGCTGCGATGTTTCATTAGGAGACTCTTCACGTGTGGTCGTGATTTTATTTGTTGCCTATCGCAGCCGAGTATTGCTAGGTAGACGCGTTTGGTCCCAGGTGCAGGATTTATCATACCGAATATGAAAAGAAAATCTCCCTTTCATATACATACATGGATAGGCCAAATTTCAAATAGTGGTCTGATAAAACCTAAACAATTATTCCTTGTTGACATAAAGAAACTGAAAGTAATTTTTAATAAATTTAATGGAAAGGAAATTTCGAATAGCAAAAATTTAATAGCTAAATTATTGAAGTTAAGTTCTGATGTAAATTTAGAAGAATCAAACTTTTTTTAATGTCTTATATACTCTAGAATTAAGTATTTGAATAAAAAAATAAATGCTCAAAAACATTGGGATAGTAAAAGCAAGAAATTGTCAAAACGGTTTTTTAAATGAGTGTGTTTCATTTAGTGTGTAATTTTGTGTATGAATGCATTTCCACATTTACATTAAACCGAAAATTCAATAAATAAAATGAAGCTGATTCTAATTAGATTTTAAATAATTTCATATTAAAAAAAAAATATGGTAAATGCATAACAAAGGGTTAATTTCTTTATTTACATTTTTTGACATCACAGTCAGGTATGAGAGAGCTCGACTGAATTGTCACTTCTACCTACGATTGAGAGAATACAAAGGTTGCGCCCAAGGCATATTCAACAAGGTAGAAGTGACACTTCAGTCGAGCTCTCTCATACCTGACTGTAATGTCAAAAAATGTAAACAAAGAAATTAACCCTTTGTTATGCATTTACCATATTTGATAGAACTCAACATCTTTGAAATGAAAGTTTTTGTAAATATGAAAATATTTAAAATATCATTAGAATCAGCTTCATTTTATTTATTGAATTTTCGGTTTAATGTAAATGTGGAAATGCATACTTACACAAAATTACATACTAAATGAAACACACTCATTTATAAAACCGTTTTGACAATTTTCTTGCTTTTACTATCCCAATGTTTTTGAGCATTTATTTTTTTATTCAAATACTTAATTCTAAAGTATATTAGACATTAAAAGAAGTTTGATTCTTCTAAATTTACACCAGAACTCAACTTCAATAATTTAGGTACTAAATTTTTGCTATTCGAAATTTCCTTTCCATTAAATTTATTAAAAATTACTTTCAGTTTCTTTATGTCAACAAGGAATATTGGTTTAGGTTTTATCAGACCACCATTTGAAATTTCGCCTATCCATGTATATATACTCGGCTGCGATAGGCAACAAATTAAGTCACGACCACACGTGAAGAGTCTCCTAGTGAAACATCGCAGCGATTTGCCCAACGTTGTCGCTTCACTTGACAATTCGAAGGTTTAAAATAACGCACAAGTTTGTTGTCGAGGCTCTTGACAAACACAACGCACCGCTCGCAATTCCTTTTCATTTTATTATGTATTTAAAATCAGTCGTACAGCTCACAATTGAAAATTTATATAAAAAAAAAATTTTGAATAGTATAGGGTTAAGAGTTGACATTTCAGTCGCAGTTCAAAAGAGAGAAATGTCAAAATCACTTCTACCTTGTTATGCCTTGGTTGCGCCGATCTCGGGCCGCTATTCCTCTCTTAACGAATTTGACAGAATCGTTGTTTGCATGACGTCACACTTGTGCAACTTGTTTACGTTTTCCTTGCAACATTTTTTCTTCTTCTTCCATTCTTGCTCACGTTTTGGCATTTCTCTCTCGCAATTGCACCAGTGTGACGTCACTCAAAAGTTATTCTCAAAATCCTCTCTGATCGGCGCAATCTTGTATTCTATCATTCTTGACTTCTACCTTGTTGAATATGCCTTGGTTGAGTGTGGTATTGAAAAAAAAACAAAATTACATATATTTGTCAATGTTATTGTGGCTTATTAACATTTTTTATTTTTTATATTTTTTATTGAGCTTTGTACCACGATTATGTATTAGGAAAAATTGAAAAAGCAACAAAGTCTAAGCGGTAGAAGTTATAGCAGCTATTTCGGAGATCACCACATCTCCCCATCAGACTTATTTTTTCTAGACTTCAGCAGGGATCGAACCTGCGTAATCGATGTTCAAAGTCAGAAGCGTTAACCACTGAGCTATGTACACCCCGTAAACTCTTGTTGCTAACTCATTTTCCTTATTCAACCAACTACTATCAAGTGCAGCTGATTTGCCGCTATTTAAACTCAGAATATCTCAGAATTTGTTTGAATAACGCCCTATCTCAGAATTCGGTTCAAAAACGCCCTATCTCAAACGAAAATACATTGGTTCTTCAACCAAATTCTGAGGTGGGGCTTTTCTCAATCATATTCTGAAGTAGGGCGTTCTTGAAGTTTTCTGAGATAGGGCATTAAGCTCTATAAGCCCTATCGGAAAGAGATGTATATACAGTTTATGGCTTTGACTCGAATCGAAATTTTCTCCGTTTGGCAACTTTGGTATTCTGCGTTCCGTTTCCTTTCGATTAATCTTCGAAATTTACTATTATACCTATTCTTCATTTCGATCGGAGTTCCGTTTTTCTAAGTTGCAAATTTGCTGACGGAGAACGTTTCGATTGTTATTTTCGTGGGTTTAAACAATAAAATTTTATAGAAAAATTAAGTAAAATATACTGTGCATGATTGTAAGTCATCATAAATGAATTTTCTGTGTTTTCGTAGCGGTAATACGGGCAATACGAAAAATTGGCTCAAATATTAGCAACCAAAAGGGATATTGCGCGAGGTTTTCAACGAAAAAGCACCCTCGGTTTCGTTTTCATTATCTATAAATAAGACTGTGAAATGCACTGAATACAATTTATCCTTTGTATATAAAATTAATAGAAGTATGTACATACATACATAAAATGTGAAGTTACATAAAAAAGATGCTTTTATTATTGCTCTCGTTTTTACAAACTTTTTAAAAAGAGGTGCGTATGTTGTCGAATTCGAATTTGCTATGGAGCTTTGTTCTGCCCCTCCTCCTGACGGCTTTCAAAATGGAATTCATTTGCGTTCAAATCTTCCACTCTGTAGGATCGGCGGACCCAGAATGAAATTCAGGGGGGAGGGGGCTCGACCCTATTAAGCTGGCATTTCAGGGTACTATTTTATATATATATAAGGACAATTTTAAAGTTAGGGGGGGAGAGGGGGGGCTCGAGTACCCCCCCTTCCCCTACCTGGCTACGCCCATGCTCTGTAGTAAATGCAAATGTTGTGGAGTGCTCAAACAACGTTTATAATTTCACTGGCTTTGAGCGATGAGTAATACAGTTCATGATGAATTTATGACTACACTCATCTGAGAAAGATCAAACATGTCCCTAAATCTTCGCCTTTCAATTTCCGAATCAGCAACCTGGGACTCGTTCTCCTCTTCAAGCAATAACGCCGCGGCTATGGATTTCATGTTTATAATTATGTTTCCACTTAAATAAAGCACAAACGAAATTTTATTTTTAATTTACAATGATGTTAAATATATTTAGTTATTTTAAAATATTTACAAACTTTAACTTCATAAGCTGCTATAGTTTGGTGACAATTTCTTCTTTTGTTTTGTTCCGATTTCACACATTCCTAGGCAAACAGCTGTTTTCGAAAGATGTTTTCTCTCTTCCTCTTCCTCTTTCGATTCGATCGTAACGCAGAATACCTAAGTTCGTTTCTTGCGGAGCGGAAAGCGGGAACGTAATCGAAATGCAGAATAGGGCTGACTAAGGGCCGGTTTCTCTATCTCCGGTTAACACTAATCCCCTGTTAAACATCGTTACCGACCTTATCGACTCCCTGTTATATGCATGGAGTTAGAACGTCGATAACAATGTTTAACCGGGGAGTTAGAGTTAACCAGAGATGGAGAAACCGGCCCTTAGTTTTTTAAATTGGTTCGTAAGATATACGTGATTAAAAGGAACCAATTTTTAAGCTGAATAACGATAAATTGCAAATATCTCGAAAACGTATCCATAGACAAAAATTAACCTGAATTTCGGAATCACCGAGCAATTTTACATAGAAATTGGATAGTGGCGTCTGGAGAATAAAAACCAAATTAAAATTTGTGATCCAGTGTAATTATCCATTGTTGGAGAATATAAAAACCGAATTTTCGGTTTTCGGTTTAAAAGAAAAAAAAAAAACCTTTAACACCTAAATTTAAAAAAGACGGAAAAAGATCTTTGCCCAAATAAAAAAACCGAGTTTTGGAAACACCGATCTTATTTGAACATCCCTACAGCGCACGTACCACATGGTTCCGTGCTAGGTACCATTATATGTAACGTCGAGTACAATGGGGTCTTCGAACTTCCATTTCACGCAGGAGTATTAAATTTCGTGGAAGACCGACCTATCTCGGCAGCCAGTTCGAAACGCCCTATCTCAGAAAACTTTTCAAGAACGCCCCGCTTCAGAATTCGGTTGAAGAACGGCCTATTTCAGAATTTTATTGAAAAATGACCTGTCTCAACTTAAAATATATTGAAAATATGTCGACATAGGGCATTTTTGAACCGAATTCTGAAATACTGCGTTCTTAAACCAAGTTCTGAAATAGGGCATTCGTGAACAGTTTTCTGAGATAGGGCGTTTTCGAACTGGCTGCCGAGATAGGTCGACCTCAGACGTCGATATACTCCCTAGGTATTTTCTATAGAGTACGACCGAAGGTAGATTTTTCGTCCGAAGCTGAACCGAACGTTCGTTTTTGATCTAAAATTCGGTCGATTACCGATCTCGATGATTTTCTTTAAAATTAAGTAAATCGATTTTTTTAGGAATAAGCTCCATCTGGCCTTTTTAAGATAATAATATTTTGGCGCTTAGACTTTTGCTAAGTGTTTGGCCGAGCCGGGTAACCGGATTCCGGATACCATGTAAAAAATAAGAGCCGGATTCGGATATCCCTTTATAAACTTCACAACATTATTATATGTTTTTTTTTGTTTAGCGACATACTTATGACCAGATTATCTGCTTTTTCGAGCTGAACTATCCAATACGTTATTAAGATTACAAAATTTCTCCCCTGAAAGAAGATAACTTTTCCATTTGCAACCCTAATTTATTGATTATTTTTGGTAAATAGAGAAGAAACGTCACAAACAATTAACGCCGCTAAGTAAAAACGCGTGGTTGATGTATTTTTTATTAAAAAATGCTTACGTCCCGCTCCCGTATCGTCCCTCAACGCTTCATTGTTGCAATATTTTGTGACCCCTGTTTCAAAGCTTGCTTATTTTCTGACATCAGTTCGCACTAGGGATGTCAGTGGCAAAAATAAATCGATGTAATTCTTTGATTCGATGCATCGAAATGTACATCGATATTTTTCGCGCTTATATAAGCACTAAAACATAGGTAAATATGCTTGCAAATATGTTCGAAAAACAAAAACATTTAGTTACAGTTTAATGTTTTTTATGCAGTATATTTCAAGGATTGAAAAATTACAATGGACAATCAAATGTTGCTTGATATTCTCAAATACTTAATAGAGATCTGCGCTGATCGTTTTAATGTTTTTTTTTTTTAATATTTGTTATTCTTCATTTGAGATAAATTGTTTTTAATCTTTTCAATAACACCAATGCCTTCCCGTAAAGACAAACCATTGGTTCAAAATGTTTGTACCCAAGCAGAAATGGAATTGAAGTTACGGGTTAATAAAAACCAAATTTTTTTTATGTTATTATTTGTAAACATTTCTACGAATAAAAAAACGCCAAAGAAATGGCCAAGAAAAATTTATTGATCCAAATTTTCTTAAGAAGTACGAAGTCCTTAAGAAACTTGGTACGCTTTCTACTATGGCTTGCTATAGTTTGTTTGGGAAGAATACAAGGTGCTCTTGTTTTCAATAGAAATATATGCCCGTTAAATTTTTTCGGAAGGAAAAAGTGAGACAGCAGGCTGTAAAATATCGGATGTCTTAACTCCTTGGACACTACTATTCATACAAATGAAATAATAGCAATTTATTTCTTGAGCGTTTTCTCAATAGCTCAGTACTTAGAGCTTTATACATTGAAATAAGCAAAATGAGCATGATCGTTGAAATTAAGCTTGGAAACCCTGAATAAGCAAAATAAGCAATTCCAAGCAAAAGCTTAAACTTTACGGCCCTGGTTATTACCAAAGTGTACAAAAATGTCAAATTAATTACTGTAATTGAGCTAATTATGTTTCTAACGGAATATTTTGAAGACATTTTAATTTCTTGTTTAAACTCATTTCTCTTTTTTGCACAATCATACATACATCCGCCCGTTTGAATTTAAAAAAATTGACTTCAGATTCGTAATCGGCGACCCCAAAAACTCTCGAGTACCGGTTCTCGAACAAATCAAACCTTTTTTTTTAAATGGATCGCCATTTTGGATCCTCCATTTTGAATTTTGAAAAACTGACTTCAGATTCCTAATTAGCAACCCCAGAAACTCCCTGGTAACAAGTTCCAACCCATCACAACACGTAAGTCCGTCCAGTATCGACAATTCAGTCGAGCTCTCTCATACCTGACTGTAATGTCAAAAAATGTAAACAAAGAAATTAACCCTTTGTTATGCATTTACCATATTTGATAGAACTCAACATCTTTGAAATGAAAGTTTTTGTAAATATGAAAATATTTAAAATATCATTAGAATCAGCTTCATTTTATTTATTGAATTTTCGGTTTAATGTAAATGTGGAAATGCATACTTACACAAAATTACATACTAAATGAAACACACTCATTTATAAAACCGTTTTGACAATTTTCTTGCTTTTACTATCCCAATGTTTTTGAGCATTTATTTTTTTATTCAAATACTTAATTCTGAAGTATATTAGACATTAAAAGAAGTTTGATTCTTCTAAATTTACACCAGAACTCAACTTCAATAATTTAGGTACTAAATTTTTGCTATTCGAAATTTCCTTTCCATTAAATTTATTAAAAATTACTTTCAGTTTCTTTATGTCAACAAGGAATATTGGTTTAGGTTTTATCAGACCACCATTTGAAATTTCGCCTATCCATGTATATATACTCGGCTGCGATAGGCAACAAATTAAGTCACGACCACACGTGAAGAGTCTCCTAGTGAAACATCGCAGCGATTTGCCCAACGTTGTCGCTTCACTTGACAATTCGAAGGTTTAAAATAACGCACAAGTTTGTTGTCCAGGCTCTTGACAAACACAACGCACCGCTCGCAATTCCTTTTCATTTTATTATGTATTTAAAATCAGTCGTACAGCTCACAATTGAAAATTTATATACAAAAAAAATTTTGAATAGTATAGGGTTAAGAGTTGACATTTCAGTANTTTCTTTATGTCAACAAGGAATATTGGTTTAGGTTTTATCAGACCACCATTTGAAATTTCGCCTATCCATGTATATATACTCGGCTGCGATAGGCAACAAATTAAGTCACGACCACACGTGAAGAGTCTCCTAGTGAAACATCGCAGCGATTTGCCCAACGTTGTCGCTTCACTTGACAATTCGAAGGTTTAAAATAACGCACAAG
>NW_016158496.1:38370-100192 GCF_001687245.7 Rhagoletis zephyria
TTAAATAAAGCACAAACGAAATTTTATTTTTAATTTACAATGATGTTAAATATATTTAGTTATTTTAAAATATTTACAAACTTTAACTTCATAAGCTGCTATAGTTTGGTGACAATTTCTTCTTTTGTTTTGTTCCGATTTCACACATTCCTAGGCAAACAGCTGTTTTCGAAAGATGTTTTCTCTCTTCCTCTTCCTCTTTCGATTCGATCGTAACGCAGAATACCTAAGTTCGTTTCTTGCGGAGCGGAAAGCGGGAACGTAATCGAAATGCAGAATAGGGCTGACTAAGGGCCGGTTTCTCTATCTCCGGTTAACACCAATCCCCTGTTAAACATCGTTACCGACCTTATCGACTCCCTGTTATATGCATGGAGTTAGAACGTCGATAACAATGTTTAACCGGGGAGTTAGAGTTAACCAGAGATGGAGAAACCGGCCCTTAGTTTTTTAAATTGGTTCGTAAGATATACGTGATTAAAAGGAACCAATTTTTAAGCTGAATAACGATAAATTGCAAATATCTCGAAAACGTATCCATAGACAAAAATTAACCTGAATTTCGGAATCACCGAGCAATTTTACATAGAAATTGGATAGTGGCGTCTGGAGAATAAAAACCAAATTAAAATTTGTGATCCAGTGTAATTATCCATTGTTGGAGAATATAAAAACCGAATTTTCGGTTTTCGGTTTAAAAGAAAAAAAAAAACCTTTAACACCTAAATTTAAAAAAGACGGAAAAAGATCTTTGCCCAAATAAAAAAACCGAGTTTTGGAAACACGATCTTATTTGAACATCCCTACAGCGCACGTACCACATGGTTCCGTGCTAGGTACCATTATATGTAACGTCGAGTACAATGGGGTCTTCGAACTTCCATTTCACGCAGGAGTATTAAATTTCGTGGAAGACCGACCTATCTCGGCAGCAGTTCGAAACGCCCTATCTCAGAAAACTTTTCAAGAACGCCCCGCTTCAGAATTCGGTTGAAGAACGGCCTATTTCAGAATTTTATTGAAAAATGACCTGTCTCAACTTAAAATATATTGAAAATATGTCGACATAGGGCATTTTTGAACCGAATTCTGAAATACTGCGTTCTTAAACCAAGTTCTGAAATAGGGCATTCGTGAACAGTTTTCTGAGATAGGGCGTTTTCGAACTGGCTGCCGAGATAGGTCGACCTCAGACGTCGATATACTCCCTAGGTATTTTCTATAGAGTACGACCGAAGGTAGATTTTTCGTCCGAAGCTGAACCGAACGTTCGTTTTTGATCTAAAATTCGGTCGATTACCGATCTCGATGATTTTCTTTAAAATTAAGTAAATCGATTTTTTTAGGAATAAGCTCCATCTGGCCTTTTTAAGATAATAATATTTTGGCGCTTAGACTTTTGCTAAGTGTTTGGCCGAGCCGGGTAACCGGATTCCGGATACCATGTAAAAAATAAGAGCCGGATTCGGATATCCCTTTATAAACTTCACAACATTATTATATGTTTTTTTTTGTTTAGCGACATACTTATGACCAGATTATCTGCTTTTTCGAGCTGAACTATCCAATACGTTATTAAGATTACAAAATTTCTCCCCTGAAAGAAGATAACTTTTCCATTTGCAACCCTAATTTATTGATTATTTTTGGTAAATAGAGAAGAAACGTCACAAACAATTAACGCCGCTAAGTAAAAACGCGTGGTTGATGTATTTTTTATTAAAAAATGCTTACGTCCCGCTCCCGTATCGTCCCTCAACGCTTCATTGTTGCAATATTTTGTGACCCCTGTTTCAAAGCTTGCTTATTTTCTGACATCAGTTCGCACTAGGGATGTCAGTGGCAAAAATAAATCGATGTAATTCTTTGATTCGATGCATCGAAATGTACATCGATATTTTTCGCGCTTATATAAGCACTAAAACATAGGTAAATATGCTTGCAAATATGTTCGAAAAACAAAAACATTTAGTTACAGTTTAATGTTTTTTATGCAGTATATTTCAAGGATTGAAAAATTACAATGGACAATCAAATGTTGCTTGATATTCTCAAATACTTAATAGAGATCTGCGCTGATCGTTTTAATGTTTTTTTTTTTTAATATTTGTTATTCTTCATTTGAGATAAATTGTTTTTAATCTTTTCAATAACACCAATGCCTTCCCGTAAAGACAAACCATTGGTTCAAAATGTTTGTACCCAAGCAGAAATGGAATTGAAGTTACGGGTTAATAAAAACCAAATTTTTTTTATGTTATTATTTGTAAACATTTCTACGAATAAAAAAACGCCAAAGAAATGGCCAAGAAAAATTTATTGATCCAAATTTTCTTAAGAAGTACGAAGTCCTTAAGAAACTTGGTACGCTTTCTACTATGGCTTGCTATAGTTTGTTTGGGAAGAATACAAGGTGCTCTTGTTTTCAATAGAAATATATGCCCGTTAAATTTTTTCGGAAGGAAAAAGTGAGACAGCAGGCTGTAAAATATCGGATGTCTTAACTCCTTGGACACTACTATTCATACAAATGAAATAATAGCAATTTATTTCTTGAGCGTTTTCTCAATAGCTCAGTACTTAGAGCTTTATACATTGAAATAAGCAAAATGAGCATGATCGTTGAAATTAAGCTTGGAAACCCTGAATAAGCAAAATAAGCAATTCCAAGCAAAAGCTTAAACTTTACGGCCCTGGTTATTACCAAAGTGTACAAAAATGTCAAATTAATTACTGTAATTGAGCTAATTATGTTTCTAACGGAATATTTTGAAGACATTTTAATTTCTTGTTTAAACTCATTTCTCTTTTTTGCACAATCATACATACATCCGCCCGTTTGAATTTAAAAAAATTGACTTCAGATTCGTAATCGGCGACCCCAAAAACTCTCGAGTACCGGTTCTCGAACAAATCAAACCTTTTTTTTTAAATGGATCGCCATTTTGGATCCTCCATTTTGAATTTTGAAAAACTGACTTCAGATTCCTAATTAGCAACCCCAGAAACTCCCTGGTAACAAGTTCCAACCCATCACAACACGTAAGTCCGTCCAGTATCGACAATTCAGTCGAGCTCTCTCATACCTGACTGTAATGTCAAAAAATGTAAACAAAGAAATTAACCCTTTGTTATGCATTTACCATATTTGATAGAACTCAACATCTTTGAAATGAAAGTTTTTGTAAATATGAAAATATTTAAAATATCATTAGAATCAGCTTCATTTTATTTATTGAATTTTCGGTTTAATGTAAATGTGGAAATGCATACTTACACAAAATTACATACTAAATGAAACACACTCATTTATAAAACCGTTTTGACAATTTTCTTGCTTTTACTATCCCAATGTTTTTGAGCATTTATTTTTTTATTCAAATACTTAATTCTGAAGTATATTAGACATTAAAAGAAGTTTGATTCTTCTAAATTTACACCAGAACTCAACTTCAATAATTTAGGTACTAAATTTTTGCTATTCGAAATTTCCTTTCCATTAAATTTATTAAAAATTACTTTCAGTTTCTTTATGTCAACAAGGAATATTGGTTTAGGTTTTATCAGACCACCATTTGAAATTTCGCCTATCCATGTATATATACTCGGCTGCGATAGGCAACAAATTAAGTCACGACCACACGTGAAGAGTCTCCTAGTGAAACATCGCAGCGATTTGCCCAACGTTGTCGCTTCACTTGACAATTCGAAGGTTTAAAATAACGCACAAGTTTGTTGTCCAGGCTCTTGACAAACACAACGCACCGCTCGCAATTCCTTTTCATTTTATTATGTATTTAAAATCAGTCGTACAGCTCACAATTGAAAATTTATATACAAAAAAAATTTTGAATAGTATAGGGTTAAGAGTTGACATTTCAGTAGCAGTTCAAAAGAGAGAAATGTCAAAATCACTTCTACCTTGTTATGCCTTGGTTGCGCCGATCTCGGGCCGCTATTCCTCTCTTAACGAATTTGACAGAATCGTTGTTTGCATGACGTCACACTTGTGCAACTTGTTTACGTTTTCCTTGCAACATTTTTTCTTCTTCTTCCATTCTTGCTCACGTTTTGGCATTTCTCTCTCGCAATTGCACCAGTGTGACGTCACTCAAAAGTTATTCTCAAAATCCTCTCTGATCGGCGCAATCTTGTATTCTATCATTCTTGACTTCTACCTTGTTGAATATGCCTTGGTTGAGTGTGGTATTGAAAAAAAAACAAAATTACATATATTTGTCAATGTTATTGTGGCTTATTAACATTTTTTATTTTTTATATTTTTTATTGAGCTTTGTACCACGATTATGTATTAGGAAAAATTGAAAAAGCAACAAAGTCTAAGCGGTAGAAGTTATTATAGCAGCTATTTCGGAGATCACCACATCTCCCCATCAGACTTCTTTTTTCTAGACTTCAGCAGGGATCGAACCTGCGAATTCGATGTTCAAAGTCAGAAGCGTTAACCACTGAGCTATGTACATCCCGTAAACTCTTGTTGCTAATTCATTTTCCTTATTCAACCAACTACTATCAAGTGCAGCTGATTTGCCGCTATTTAAACTCAGAATATCTCAGAACGAAAAGTTAAATGGCTAAATGTTGGTTGGCGACCAACTTTGTTGAAAGCTATTAGGTGAAAGGCCAAAAGTTGAGTGCAAAGTTGTACAATGCAAACACCTTTTTATGGCGAATGTTTTGATATTTTTTCATGTTTTGATATTTTTAGCCATTGAACTTTTTTTCATGCAACCCTGCGCTGGGTTGTACGCAAATGTTGAACGCAAAGTTGAACAATGCAAACACACTTTAAGAAAGAGTACATCGGGTAGTATTTATGTGGAAAATACATAGGAATAGTTTGTTGCCCGATAATTCGGAAATTATTCTTTTAATAATGAAAAATATACAATATTTTAACTTAAATTACAAATTAGATACTATTTATGTAATTCGATTACAACAATACAAAAAAAATTAACTAGATTTTTAAATTGAATCTTGTATAACCGAAATCTAGAAACCCAGCCGGATTTCAGCCAGTATCCAGCCATATATTCGGATAGCAGAAAAACGGCCGGATTCCGGATATCAACCGGATACCCGGCACATCCCTAATTAGAAGCCTATTCATTGCAGAAATACACTCGGGGGTTTGTTATAGCCTGCCGAGGGGCGACCGCAGTTTTTTTTTCTAATCTAGAAGGTGTACAGACCAGGCCCTTAGCACTCACCCCTAACCAGTGAGCCACAGCGGCCGCCATTAGTTTGCGTTCTCGCCAAGTGAGTTTGTTCTCTGACCACTGACAGATAATTTTCAGCACCTGCTTAAGTAACTCTAGGGAGCTAGTATTCAAATATTGAAAAATATCAGCACCTGTAATATGTACATATAAACCTTAATCACAATTTCAAATCCCAAAGTTCTCAGCTGAAACAGATTATTTGCAATAAATGTATACAGATAGCAAAAAGTTTCGGCTTCGGCAAAAACTTCGGTAATTTTTTTTTTTTTTTTTTTGCCGAAGCCAATATAGCCGAATATGAAAATATTGCCGATTAATCGGCAAACCGAAGCCGAAGCTGAACAATCGGTCGGATTCTAATTTTCTATTTACTCCCACTGTGGTATTGAGAAAAGCAAATTTCGCAAGAAGTATGTTAGAGGCCAATGTCTTGTATAGTTTGTATGTATGTATGCAAGTTTGTAAAGGAAGCATTTTTTTATACACTACCTTGCGGAGATGTTAGTGTAGAGATGGTAGCGTTACCTCTATGTGCGCATTCCTTTTTAAAATTTAAGCGTATTGGTGTGCCAGGCAACGGCTTCCCCCGACGATTTTGTATGGACAAGCCGATATTGAACATGGCCGTACCTGAGTTATTACCGGCACAAGGCAGGAAAATACTGAAATCTGCAAAGAGAATCATAACCGTTATTGGACAAAACTAGTGCATTTTTAAGACGTACATACATACATAAGTACATATCAACAATCAATAGAGAATGCTTAAATTTAAGTTTGCAAGGCAACATTCACAAGTAGGTTACATAATTATCTTCCCCGATCTAAGCACCCTTTAAAATTTCTCGGCATCTTGAAGAAACATGTGAGAATAAAAGACCCCAAAACCAAGTGGAATTAACACGGAAATAACAGAGACATAGCATTTAGGAATTTTTTAAGTTGTTTTAAAATGTATCAAAAGCTTAATTTAATATTCCTTAACCCTAGAGTAGTCGCGCCCTTTCGTGAAGCGCGAGTGATCGCGTGGGGAGCATTTTGCCGGCCATATTTAAAAAGCTGTTGTGTTGAAATTAATAGTTAAATGAATTTAAAATTATTTTACTAAGCCAGAATGAGATATAAACTAAGCGAAAGAGCAACATTTATTAAAGTTTTACTGTTGTATATAACAACGCTTGATCTTTACAACTTTGTTGTTTGAAAAATAGCTTGCAGTTTTTTGCCCTGGGCGGCAAAATGCTCATGGCGCGAGCACTCTAGGGTTAAATAAGAAAATTTCAGGACATGCAGTACGACTTCCCGCTTATCTGAATTCGATGTAATACTGCTTCGATCAGTAAAGCGGCTGATTTATGCATGTACACATAAGTTTTGTAGGTGCTGTATTTGGCGTAAAATAGCAGAGTTCGATTGCTATATATTGTGAAAAAATATATTATGAGTGCTTACTTTTTTCTTCTGCCGGTATTCGTCCTTTCGTTTTAATCGATAACGTAGGAGCTCTTAGAATATTATCGTCCAGCGTTTGCAACCGATCGAAATGGTAAAAATATTTTCTGCTACCCGACTTCCACGTGAAATTCACGTAATTTACTTCGGCGGGTATAATCAAGTATTTATAGATGTTAATTTCCCTCAAATCGTTCAGAACTTCACCATTTTCGATGGCATATATGCGACCATGCGCAAAGCCTTGTGGAAAGAAAAGTGCTTTAAACTTGAAAATCAGATCGGTTTTTTGGAAATCAAAAAGAGTTCACGGGGGAGTCTCTTCCATTTCACTCGACTGAGCATGTGGCGGAGACTCCCCCCTAGAAATACATTACCACTTAACATATTCAACTGTTGCTCATTGATCCACAATGAGAGCTGATTGTCCTCGTGATGCTGACGATGATGATGTTTTTTACGATGCCCTCGACGATGGCCATTTCCGATATTACCTCCGCCTCCACCACCACCATCTTCTTCAAAACTCGTGAGTTCACGGTCAGCTTCATTAGTGTGCGTGTGTTGCTTTCGGCATTCGATCAAGCTGTTCCAGCATAGTAGCAGAAGCAACAATGTTAGATAGAACCATCTGATTACTCGTGTTTGTGTAAGGTGGAGCATTTTGCTGCAATGACATTAACACTATACATTAGACTGCATCACCAAAAGAAGTTGCGGTTTTTCCGCCGGGAACAAAATTTATTTTGTTTTAAGACGTCCACTAAAATATTTCGGAAAAATATTAAGATTTAAGCGAGCTGGACCGATTTGAAAATAGCTCCAAAAATGAAGTTTTTTATGAATAAAAATAGTTTCTTAAAGAACTTTTTGAAAAAAGTCCCCTCAGATGACAAACTAGATTAAGCTTAAAAAACCTGCATACAAATATTTGAAAATCTTTTCAACTGAATCGTAAGAATGAGATTTTTGATGCTGTTTTTTTTTACTCTTTTCAAAGATTGGTTTACGAAAAACTTGAATAACTGGGCCAAAAATGTTCTGAATTAGACTTATGGGATCTCAGTAGAAAAGTATTTTCACACTGTTCTTATTTCTGGCCAAAAAAACGTCATTCGTGTCCCATCTTGTTTTTTCTAATACCAACACATCTTAATTCAACTTTGAATGACGTTCGTTCATCCTACCTTTCTCTTCCATCCTTTGAATGAGTTTATTAGCAAAGAAATAAAAAGGGTGAGAAAATACCCTTCCAATGACACCTCTTAAGTCTAAATCGAAAGAGTTTAGGTTCAGTTATTCAAGTATTTCCTATACCAATCTTTGAAAAAAAGTTAAAAAAAGCATCAAAAATCTCATCATTACGATTCCGTTCAAAATTTTTTAGTTTTTTTAATATTTTTATGCAAATTTTTTAAGCTTAAGCCGTTTCGTCATTTGAGGGGATTGTTTCAAAAAAAATCTTTAAGAAACTATTTTTATTCATAAAAACTTAAATTTTTGGAGGTATTTTCAAATCGGTCCAGCTCACTTAAATCTTAATATTTTTCCGAAATATTTTGGTGGACGTCTTAAAATATAATAGATTTTATAATTCCAATGGAAAAATAGTACCGATTTTTTTTGTATGGGGAGTGATGCAGTCTACTATACATACGTACATATATGAGGAGGATGTATATTTGGATATAGATATCCATGTATGTAAGGGGTATATATATACACACATACTATGTAGATATAAATGAAATTGTGCATAATGAAGTAAGTAAGTAATTTAAAGAAAAACTCTATAAACGGCAAAGGAGTGCTTTCCGGCTCTGCAAGTACACAACTCTACCTCTTAACGATCATGGCAATAACAAATATAGAAAAGATTGTGCGGCAGTCGTGAAATTGATTTCTTGTAACCATTTATGGTTCATTTGTTATGGGAGTAATAAAAATACATAAAAATAAAATGGGGTGCAATGGACTATATCGTTGTTTTGGGTATGCAGCTACAGTTTCACGACTATACTCAATCCCGACTTTTGCGTCCGCGTTCGCGTACTCTGCGTAAAGTGAGCAACCCATGTGCGAGCTTCGGTGGGGACACTCCGACTTATTCGGTTTAAGGGCTCACTGAAGTCTGCAGCGTCTGTTAACCAGTAGGTGCGGCTGCAAGCAGGCGTCTGTCTCGGAACAAGCGGCTCGCTATATAAACATGTATTTGGTTTCGAAACTACCCCCGTCCCAGCAATGGGTTGTGCGCTGGGTTTGGGACGCGCTACGTAAAAATCCCTTCCAATGAAAAAGCGGAACAAAGCCGAATGAGGCAAACGTTTGAGGACTACGATTTGAGGGCATGCACCTCGAATGTCGGGACCCTTAATGGAGAAAGTGCCTCCCCCGGCTCACAGAGCGGCCGAAATCCAAAAGTGCGGCCAAAATTCGAAGCTTTGAAAAAATGGTTCGAAATTTCATACTAGGGAGTTTCCGGGGTCAGTAATTACTAATCCGCTGTCAGAATTGCAAAATTAAATATGGCGGATCCAGTATGGCGTCTGGTAAATTTAGAGCTTTTTAAAAGAAAAAAAAGAAAAGAAAAGAAAGATTCTGATTAAAAGAAAAGAAAGATTCTGAGTATGCAGTTTTATAGCCATTCATTTTTAGTCTCACAAAGTCCAAGTTTGAAGCAGGACTTACCGTTGATTTTTGAAATTTTTTTGTTGACGGTGTTAGTCATTTTCTTCCATTCGAAGTGAATTCGATGATATGAAGAAAATGAGCAACACCTTCAACAAAAAAAAAAATCAAAAATCAACCGTAAGTCCCAGCTACTTTAAGTGTGACTTTCTTATACTTAAATTAAATGGGCTACAGAGCTGCATTCTCAAAATCTTTCTGTGAAATCTAATTAAAAAGCTGGTCATTTTTACATATAGGTGAAACTATTATGTATAAGCGTGTTAAACTCAAAAAACAAAAAAAAATATAAGGAGCAGAAATCAGCATCTGACTTTGGTTTTATTCTGTAGCTAAGACTTTTCTACGTAAACTCCAATAGGTTTAAAGGCAACATCCGACAGTGTGTTGTTACTGTTAATTTTAACAGCTCAAATTTTGTTTAAAAATAAACTTAAAAAATACCTTTACATTTTTATTTCTTATAAATTTCTCTTACAGTATTAGTGTTCACAAATTTTTTAACAATGTACCAAGGCTGTAAAAAATTGCAATCAAATTGGATTACAATCGCATATTTTACGTAATATTGCAATCTAGTTTAATTGCAAATAACATCGATTGCATATATTTTGATTACAAAAATTTGAAATTTGCAATGATTTAGAAGAAATTGATTGCAATAAGTTTTTGATTGCAATTAATTTTTGACTGCAATCATTAATTGCATAAAAATTGCACTTGTAATCTGTCTAAATAACATTTATTTTGATGAATAATTAGAAGTACGATGGTGAGGCACACAAGCCCTCAGTGGGTTAACGGCATTACACCTAGCAGTACGTTGTTTTGATTGTCGTCTTTAATGTTCCGCTAATCGAGAGCATATACAATGTGCGTGCATAAAAATTCGATTTTCTGCATGACAAAGCTGCAACTAAACAGCACCGCCATCGTGTTTTTCAACCATCGATGGCTGAGTGGAAGATCGACCTATCTCGGCAGCCAGTTCGAAAACGCCCTGTCCCAGAAGATTTTTCATTAACGCTCTACTTCAGAATTTGATTTAAGAACGCCCTGNAAATTCGATTTTCTGCATGACAAAGCTGCAACTAAACAGCACCGCCATCGTGTTTTTCAACCATCGATGGCTGAGTGGAAGATCGACCTATCTCGGCAGCCAGTTCGAAAACGCCCTGTCCCAGAAGATTTTTCATTAACGCTCTACTTCAGAATTTGATTTAAGAACGCCCTGTCTCAGAATTCGGTTCAGAAACGCCCTATCTCAACTGCCGATGCAAAAATACCCTATCCCAGCACATTTTCAATGTATTTTCGCTTGAGATAGGTCGTTTTTGAACCGAATTCTAAGATAGGGCGTTTTCAACCAAATTCTGAAATAGGGGGTTTTCAAATAAAATTCTGAAATAGGGCGTTCATCAATCAAATTCTGAAGAAGGGCGCTCTTGAAAAGTTTTCTGAGATAGGTCGTTTTCGGACTGACTGCCGAGATAGGTCGATCTTCCACTCAGCCATCGATATGTACTTGCACTACTGAGAGAGCCCTGTTGCTTGGATTTTTGTCATTCATTTTGACCCTTCTTTATTGTTTTTGCGCACTGCAAGCGCATTTACTTTGAACATTAGTTAGGCGTTCATCTATTCGCACAATAAGTTTTGGTTCGCACATTTTATATTTGGTCTTATAAATTGTAAATATTGTAAGGTATTATGTAGTTCAGAGGTTATCCTATTTGTCTTATGGTGTCTTAGCGCACCATAAGTTTTGGAAACAACAGAATTTATATGGTCCTTGCAACTTAAGCTCGAATTAATGACAAATCCCAGGTTTGTTATTTTATTTACATTTACTAAAGGTTTATTTCCAAGAGCTATCTGGGGTATTGTTGTTATGTCAAGCTTCTTCTTGCCGATTGGCAAAACAAACGACTTTCCAGAGTTAAGGCAAAGACCGTTACTCTCCGACCACTGCTCAATAGCAGATAGATCATGGTTACAGCATAAGCATGCATTCTTGAAAACTGGCAAACACGAAATATGTCATTGATAAATAAGCTAAATAAAAGAGGCCTTAAAATTGACCCTCGGGGAACTCCTGACGTCAGCTTTTCAAGTTTCGAGGTATTCGTACCAACCCTAACGCGTTGATGTCTGCCCGCAAGATAGCTCTCCAAAAGCTTTAATGAGTTTTAATGAAACCCAAATCAGCATTTAAGCTTATTACATAATACTGAATAGTTTACCGAGTCAAACGCTTTTAAAAAATCGAGTAGACAAAGCTAAGTTAGCTGCTTTTTGTCAAACGGCAACGTAATATCATCAATTACTTTGAGCATGGCCGTTGAGCAACTATGTTTTGCCTTAAACCCCGATTGAAAAGGAGAAATAAGATTGTGTTTATGAACATGCACGCTTATTTGCTCAGCTAGTAATGACTCAAAAACCTTAAAAAATTGTTGGCAAATTGCTAATAGGTCGAAAATCACTAGAATCACTAGCAGATGATTTCTTTGCGACCGGTCGCACACACGCAATTTTCCACACGTCAGGGAAACAAGAAGTTGTGATGCAATAGTTAATGACATGCGTAAGAGTACTAATGATATAGGGCAAGACAATCTTAATAAATTTTATAGGCAGGCAGTCCTCTCCAATTGCATTTGACTTAACATTCAGAGACCTGGACAAATTTAAACAAGGGACCTTCGAATTTAGCAGCGGTTAGAGGAACAAATTTAACTTGAGGGACAACAGTAGGACATTTTATAAAAGTACTATTTAAGACATCAACGTTTAACTTACAATCAGATACACTACGTGCACGTACACGAATATTTTTAATATTACGCCACAAAACAAAGGATGTGAGTGAGTGGTCTAATTTGGAGATAAAAAAACTTTCGCTTTTCCATTCTGATTGTATATGTAGCCTTATTTCTTGCATTTTTAAATAATAACCAATTCCGTTCAGAGGGATTTCTTTTCCATGCCGTATGCAATTTATTTCTGGCTTTTAGAACTATTTTTATCTTCGTTAAACCAAGGCATTTAATAGTTGACCATTAAGGAAGCTTAGATTGTCATTAACAGTAACAAGACGCCAACAATCACTCCAGTCTATACATGAGAGATGTAAAAACAGGGAGTCAGTATTCAATCGTTTATAGTCCCTAAACATAAAAGTATTACTGCTACTAGAACGCTCAAAATCAATATCAACAGCACAAAATATAAGATCATGGTCAGAAATGAAGGATAACTGGTCAAAATTTAAAACCATAGTTGGGTCAGAAACAATAAAATAATGAAGTAGGCTAGGGTTAGAGTTATTCTCAAACCGAGTAGGTACCGTCGTATTAACAAAAGAGAGATTAACTCCGGCTATAGCATCAGTAAGATTACATGAATAACGAGAAAGCAGATTAATGTTGAAATCCCCACATAGTATTATATTCATGTAATCTACGATCGAAGAGGACAGAACTTCGAAAAAAGATTCCAGACATACAGACCTACGTGGGTTGTATACACAGGAAACTAAAACTTTTGAGGACGAGTTGAACAATTCAACAAAAGGGTATTCAACGCCACTTCCTATAGATTTACATACAAGCCTAGCATTTAAATGGCTCTTATAATATATAACCACACCTCCACCCCTTCTCCCTAACCGGTCTTTTCAGATCAGATTATAATTTCTCAAAATGTAGCTTACGTCACTTACATCATTATAAAACCAAGTTTCAGAAACACAAATCACATCAATGGATGAACATTCAAAAACATATCTAACAACATCAATTTTAACAGAGTTAAGGCTCCGTGCATTGAAATTCACTATTTTGAGTCCATCATGAAGTCTACATAAAACATTTAACATCGCTAGACTACAAACATTCAAATTATTTTTAACAGCCATAAATTAGAACAAACAACATACAGGCAACCAAACAAAAGCAAGTTAAAGAGATTTCTAAAAAAAAATCGAACTTTACGAAAACTAAAGAGACCATCAACGTATTACAGATAAAATAAATAAATTCATAAAACAACATAAAATCGAGTACACTAAAGCTAGACATCCAACCAGGCATCGCAGACACTCTGACGATCAGGCAGATGCTCAATTTTCTTCGCTGCGAGCTCTTTTCCCCTTCTTACATAAACAGCGCCCTGCAGAGTAAAAAAAGATGTCAGCTTACCAGCGCGTCTCAGCTTGATCGCCTCTTGCAGAAGTTTTCTGTGAAGCTTTCATAAATTGCAAATCGCCCCTGAAATCCGACGGTGCTAAGAGAAATTTGTTGCTTGTACTCTTCCGGTGATCTCTGAATGCGCTTATGCTTGAAATACAATACCGGCGAACGGCAAACTTCGCCGAATTGGGCGATGCTGTCGTTCACCGTTCGCCCAGCTATTTCGCCTACTTAAACAGAATTAGAGCGGTAGCGAAAACAGCTGATCCCATTTGGTCGCCTTTATAATTTGGGTGACCATATTTAGAAAAAACTAAACCATATTTAGAAATGAGGAAATGATAACAAATATAAATGTAAAACAAAGAAAGATTATTATAAATAATTTGTTTCAAGCCAGATTTAACGAATCCACAACTATATTTTTCAAACAACAAAAAAAAATCGTGTTTAGGTTGTTTTCTTTTAAAACTTTGAAAGCAAAAAACAAATACGGCCACCTTTGGCACGCACAGCTGTCATCGCCCAGCAGGGCGATAGAAATAAATCTATCGCCATGAAACGCCGCCAAGCGAACTTCGCATTTCGCTTTGGCTGTGTTCAATTTCATATGCTTGCGGGTGTTCTAATTTTGACAGCGCGAATTTCGCTGTGGTGAGTTCGCCGTTCGCCGGCATTGTATTTCAGCTATTATGGTGCGGTTTCGATCTATAGGTGAGTGGAATTTCACTATGACCGCTCCATTTTCGCTTTGGTTTGAGCGCGACTTAGTACGGAAAATGTATCTTATTTGAGGAGCTAAAAAAATCGATCGACTGGCAAATCTGGCTGAACACGCTTTTGAGATTTTCGCCTTCAATATGCGGCAAACCAAAAATAACAGCGTCTGCACTAAAACCAAGATTTGCTTTCTCTTGCTGACTCTCTAATTACTTGCCCAGCAAGCTCAGTTTATTTTCGAAAGAACTCACACTTATTTCCAGCGATGCAATTTGAGCGGCAAACTCTGTCGTTTTTGTTGTCAATAGTTCTATTTTTTCGTCTATTCGCTTTGTCAGCTTATTCTCGATGTCCGCCAGCCTAGATGAGAGACTATCAAATATCGATTGCAGCTTTTCAGTTTGACACTGCACTTTGTCTTCTAAGGCTCTTAGGGCCGTTTGCACCATGTCTAGTTAATTCTAACTCCCAGTTAAACATCTTTATCGACGTTATCGACACCCATCATATAACATGTGATCGATAAAGCAGTTAACGTGCTTAACTGAAGGATGTACCTCCAGTTAGCGTTAACTAGACATGGTGCAAACGGCCCTTAGCGTTGAAAGTACCGTAGATAGAACGATGCTCTCATCTAACTTCGCGGTTTTGTTAGCCGCGTGAGGGGAGCCTTTACTTGAGCGGCGAGGAAGGGGGAGACATCACTCACCAGGTACGAAGGCAGGGAACCAGCTTGCAATTTAAAGCGTTTTTTCTGCACACAGCTTTTGAAACAAACACACAATAACACAGGCAATATCACGCGACAATACAATTCAGGTGAATGCAGGTTTTTGCTTATAACGCAAAAAACACAAAAACTATAGTGTAACAAGTGCAGAGCTTAAGAAAGCACGTCTGCTCACTGCGAACTGTCGTTATTTACCGTAATTTACGAGTAATTTTTAAGCAAAAAATAACCGAATTCAATTCTCAATTAAAGGCACCTAATTTCTCTTCAAAAACCTTTCAATTTAAACCTCAAGAAAGTTTATTTTATTAGTTTAGACAATTTATTTCATTAAGAGTTAACAACTAAAAAAAAGTTCACTACATGTACGAAACGCCAAACTCCATCTGAGCAATTTAATTAAAGGCATTATTAATAAAGGTTTAGAAAATGTAATGTAAAATGTCAGAAAATGCTTATGCTAATAATGAGTCCATCCTCCAGATTTATTTATCTCTTCAAAAATGCGGTTTAGCATCGAAGAGTTCACTTTTTGGAACTCCGAATGCGGAATATTGGACCACTCTTCAGTTACGGTGCTACGATGCTGTTCCACCGACTGAAAATTTCGTCCTGCAGCGTATACTCGCGATGGCCACTCCAAAACAAGAGTTTCCTTTTCTCGAAGCCAACTGCGGGTGGCACGACATGCGTGTATTGCAGCAATATCTTGCTGAAATGTCGCGTTTTTGTCCGATGGGTCTTTCCTAAAGTTAATAAAAACTTCGTACAAAAGATGTAGTCCTCTGAGTTGATACGTCCAGAAATTTTGCGGTTTGGAGTCCTTTTGTAGTGGCTGAAACCAGCCCAAACCATTAAAGTACATGCTCCAAAGTTTTCTTTGTTGAAAAGCGCTCCGAGCCTCTCAAATCATGCCAGTAATAATTAAAACCGCCAGGACCATCGAGATTAAAGTTTTTCTTGTCAAAAAATTAAAAAATTTTCCCACTTCCCGGTCCATGACATGTGCTGTTTTGCAAAAGCTCACCTAGCTGTTTTGTGAGACTAATTCAATGCCGGTTTGGATTAATTAATTATTCGCGTTGTCTATTGCTGTAGCAGGCCGATCCAATTTAGCAGCAATTTGCCGATTGGACATGCCTGAATCCTTGTTGTGAGCATTTTCCCTTCTCCCATACTTAGTTTTTGAAAAAACTCACGCGTATAAAGATTTAAATGCTTTAAAAAATGCTAAACTTCAAAGTGACTTCAAAAAAAAAACGATCTCGTTCTCAATTAGCTTTTTCTGAAGCTCAAACACGGCTACCTTTAATTTAATTTCGTAGGATAGCCAGCCACTAAACGGTAAATTTCACAAATACTTTGAAAAAACGTACGGCATATTTTATGTGCCCGAAGAAATAGAGGTTTAAAAACTTAAGACCAGAGCAAAAAGAAAGAACCGTAACCGTTGACAGAAATATTAATGGTATAAATGCAAATGCCTTTAATTAAATTTCGGGGGTGTATAAAAATTTACGAGTACCGTTAATTTCATGATCCAAAGTTATGCGGTAACATACATAAAAAAAATATTCCGACGAATTGATAACCTTCTCCTTTTTTAAGTCGCTTAAAAATGAAGGAAAGCAAAAAAAAAAAATAAAACATTTTTAAAAATTGGATTGGAAAACATCGAATAAATTTCGAATCCAAAGTTTCATGCTTGTAATAGACGCACTTGAGAGTAAACTGAGAAATAGAAACTTGTCCATGAAGGTTTTGGGTCCTCAACAAATTAGACACGCTCGGTGATAAATAAATGTTAGAAGAAAGTACAAAATTGTTTGAGATATACGAAAAGGACTTGGATGACAATTTAGGGAGCGATGTTATACAATTTAAAAATTTTTTCATGCAGTTTCAATCATGAAAAAAAAGAAGTTGTTAACAAAGAAGTATGGATGTACAAACTTTTGTTTGATTATAACGTCAAAGTCCCATTAATTATATATATACCTTTCTCTCATGGTCACCAACAGTGCAGTAGAAGGTTATTTTCTAAACTGAAGCTGAATTGCCAAAAACACGATTTTTAACAACTTCAAACTTGCACTTTGTGTACTAAAATTGAATGGGAATGCGTACTTAGAAGTTTTCTGAAAAAGTCTGATTAGAAAGTTGCAAACTAGTATGCACATTTACTGAATTTTTTTGAGTTTTTCACAAAGTTTCGAAATCTTATTTTTATGCTTTTTGTTGTAGTATGAACTAGATATATTTTTACAAATATTTTGTTTGTAAAGTCAAATTTTAGTTAAACTAAAATGATAATTGTGTCAAACCAAAGGTTTAAGACATCGTATTTGTTATTTTATTGCAAATACATACCTTGTAAATAAGTGATTTTTCTGATTACATTACTTTAAATTACTGGAATCTTAAATTAATTCAGGAATGTTTTAACTCTTCACTTATTTCTTGCTAAATACGTCCATTTTTTCTTTTGTCTGATATCCATATTGATATGTGTACATATTTCAGTTACCTTATTCCCTTAATTAGAGTGAATTTGATTTTTGAAACATGTGACAACCCTTCTACGTGTCGTTTAGAAGTAAAGCATTTTCAAAAGCATTTCAATTGATATCCATATTGTAATATCTAATTCATTTGACTTATTCAATAATTTCTATAAAATTTGTAACAGGTGACAATCCGTTCCAAAAAAGTAAAACTTTAATGCACATTTAGAGGCCAAGCCCTGGCATTTGACACCTCTCTTTTGAATATAGAACGATTTATATGTACATACCTACATATGTAAATGCCACAAGAACCCAAATTTTCAATTTCAAACTGCATTTACAGTGACAGTATGAAAGTTTTCCAAAAACAAATTACATTTTTGAATTAAGCGTCCTGAATTTTACTATGAAGGGAACATTTTTAATGAAAATACATTTTTTTGCATGTTATTTATTTGGAAAATTTCAAACGCCCACCGACACCTTTTAAAATTATAATACAAATTTCCCCAAATGGGAGCACTTTCTAATTCCTTAGGTTAGTTATTTTGGATGACCCTAGTACATAAATAAAACTTATACCATTTAAATTTCTTTGGGAAGTAGTCAAGAAGTCTGCGCTGCACATTGCGAGTGCTGCATTTATTAAATGAAAGATATCAACAGGGAACAGTCTGGGAATCGCAAATAATTAAACTTAATTACTTCTACAGTGCCAAGGCATTGCCGGGCCGGATTGTTTTTTTTATCATCATTTTTTAGGCATATGTACATATTGTCGTTTAAAGTACAAAACAGCGTATCAAGATAATGCTAAACTGCGTATGTGAGGTTGCATAATTTATTTTCTAGCGAGTAAAAACATTCATATTTCAAAATGAATCTCTTTTTTACATAGCAATCGCATTTCTGGCTAGTGTATTTCAGGACGAATGGATAAGGATTGAGCCAAGAGCCTGTATGAGCAAATCCAATTTTTGGCAGCAAGTGTCAGTTACGCGGTTTTGCAGAGTGACGATACGCGGTTTTGTACTTCAAACGACGATATGTAAATATGCAGTTGTGAATATCGTGATGTCGATATGCCAATTCTCTGTGTTGATAATTTACTGAAAGTGCAATTTGACTTCTTAAAATTATGGGCAATTAAGAACTTATTAATGTTAAGTTCTCGCCGGAAGTAAGTGGTTACGACACTCGAAATAAATACATATCGTACTTTACAGTTCAAAACCGCGTATCAACAAAATGCAAAGCCGCGCATGTGAGGTTGCATAAATTCCCGGCAGTGAAACCCCAAACTATTTAGTCAGGAAAACTACTAGTTTACAACTAGAATTTCCTGACTGAAACTGAATTAGTTCGAAAATTACCAGACTTGTACCTAGTACAAAACGATTTATTTATGTACTGTTTTATTTGACCTCGACAGGTTCATACAATAAAGTACACAAAATATTAGAACTCTTATTTGGGTATATTAGGGGAATTCGCTCCTCTGTGTATTCGTCGTATGCTGTGTAATTGTAACTGCATGAACGTGTGATTTGTTGTTGCTACCCAGCAGTGAAATCCCAAACTAGTTAGGAAAAATACTACTTTACAACTAGAATTCCCTGACAGAAACCGAACTAGTTCGAAAATGACCACACTTGTACCAAATACAAAACGATTTATTCATGCCCTGTTTTATTTGACTTCGACAATTTAATACAATAAAGTACACAAAATATTATAACTTTATACCCAAATAATATTGTAAACCATTAAATTGAGTAGGTATTCAATTATACCAGGCCTGTTAAATAATGATTAATATTCATAATAACTATTGATTAAAATTGAAATGATTAATGATTAAATACCGATATTACCACCTTTTAAATGATTAATAATTAATTACTTAAAAAAAAGTTATTTTGTTATTTTTGATCATTTTCAATAAAATTCGACTTTTTTTTAATTACACGATATTCTATTATCAATCAACAAGCCAAACTATAGACAAAATTTAAAAATACTTAATAACTACTTGAGTTTTTTTATTTGTTTTATTTTTATCCAAATCTCAAATTTTAAACATTAATTGTTACTCTTATAAATTTTTAAAAAGAATAAACTGAAATGTGCAAAGTTAATGAATTTAATTTATTTCAATGAAAACTTATTTTAACTAAAATGTTTTCCTTTGCAGATTCAGTATTATTAAAAAAGATAAATATATAATATTTATTGTACCTGAAACCTTTTACTTTTAATAAGAAATGCATTTTAATTTATGTTCGAAAGTTTGAAATATTTATGTATTTAGTTTTGCTTTTAATTAATAGTCAAAAAATTGTACACCAATTATTGGAACATCTGAGGCTGCTAAATAACAATTGTAATATATTAAAGTGTACTTAATCAAAAGTTTTTTATAGTATATTCATGAATTCATTTTATTTTTTGACATGGTTGGTTACATGGAAAAAAGATAGTTGGCTGACTAGTTGGGCATGTGGTTCATACTAGTTATGAAGTAGTTTACAACTAGTACATTTGACTACAGGGTAGCGATACATCAAATACACATGCAACAACAACCACCACTGCAGGAAATGTATCTAACTATAAGCTAACTTCAAGATGAACGAAGGAGCTAAAATTCACTTATTATCTGTATATTTTCTTTGACGAAAGCTAACTACATTTGTATGGCGATGGCCGCGAAATAGTCAATGGTGGTTTACCTCTGCATTAGATGTAGTCAAGGGTGGTTACCTCTGCATTTGATGTAACTAACTTGTAACTAACTACTTTCGGACATAAAATATCAATAGGAAAAACAAAATATTTTATTTTTATTTTTATTTACTTTATTTATTTTATTACATTTCATATTTGTTACCATATTCTGCTGTAGGTGGTTCCATATTCGAACTTCGTCAGACATAACTTCAAAATGATAATATGAAATTTCGATCTTCCTTTTATTTGTCGTCAATTCGAAAAAGTATTTGCGAAGTGCAAGATATTTAAATATAAACGCGTTTAAAGAAAACAATCTCGAGCTTTACTCCTCCATTACTTGTCCACTTGTTTCAAGTTAGCTTTTAGTAGCTAACTACAGGTTATATATTTTATAGAAATCCTGCAAAAAAGCTAACTACAAGTAGGTTATTTTTTATCAATTAGTAATTTTTTCTGCAGGGACACGCTCGCCCACTTACACTTAAAGCTCAGTTAGTCAACGACGTAGCGTAAACGTAGGTTGACATACGTAGCAGCATATCAAATTTACTGTTGATAGAGAGAAAGAGAAGCAACGGCAACGTCACCGCCATGCGGTGGTGAGTTTTCGTTAACACGCGAATCCCATAAGATAGATTGTGTCTGCGTCAACCTACGTCTACGCTACGTCGTTGACTGTTTGCGCTTTTACACAGGATACAGCGAATACACAGAAGCGCGAATTCCACTATTGTAAACCGTTAGAGCGATTACGTATTCAATTATAAGAGCCCTGTTAAATAATGATTAATATTTTTCATAATGATTATTAATTAAAGTACGTTTTTTTGGAAAACCGTTTAATGATAAAATACTGATATTAGAACCTTTTTGAATGATTAATAATTAATTACTTAAAAAAATATTAATTATTTCATTCATTTTAATTACATCATTATTTTGTTATTCTTGATAATTTTCATTTATTTTTGACTTTTTTAATTACAAGATTAGTATAATTATTTAATTAGTTTCAATTATCAATCAACCAGCCAAACTACAGACAAAAAATTAAGAACAATTAATGACTGCTTGAATTATTTATTTTTTTTATTCTTATCCAAATCTCAAATTTTAAACAGCGTTTTACTGTACTCAAGAAATTAATAAATTGAATTGAATTCATTTTATTTTTATCTTCCTTTTATTAGTTCGGGATGCAACTATGTAATATTGATGCGCCTAAAATATGCAGCGATTACTATTCTCAAAGTTACATACCTGATGACAGTACGAATGGAAATTATAATAGGGAGGTTTTAGTTTTTTAAACTATAATTTTATTTGACTCCCAAAGTTGTGGTTTTGGTCCATAATTGGCCTAGTATTTTTCTATCTATTTTGAACTAGTATGAGACTGGTATATTTCTAACCGAAATCAGATAATTGCCATTTCATAGGACATACCCACGTTAAAACTACCAGTTGATTGCATGGAAAAAAGATAGTTGGCTGACTAGTTGGGCATGCGGTTCATACTAGTTGTGAGGTAGTTTTCAGCTGGTACATTCGACTACAGGGTTATTATACCTTTCATGAGCATGAAATGGTATTATAACTTTGGTCCGATGTTTGTAAGTACCAGAACAAAAAGAGATAGACCCATTAAAATGTATACTTATATGATCAGAACGTCGAGCTGAGTTGATTTAGCCATGTCCGTCTGTCCGTCTGTCCGTCTGTCCGTCTGTCTGTCTGTTTGTATGCAATCTAGTCTCTCAGTTTTCGAGATATCCGGATCAAATTTGGTAGGTGGGTGTATTTTTATAATGTATTAATCATTTGTCGGAACCGGAAGAATCGGACCACTATAACATATAGCTCCCATACAACTGATTGTTCAGATATGAGATTTTTCGTTATAACTTCTCCATTTATGCAGCTACGAACATGAAATTTTGCAGCACTTGCACCCATTATCAACAGAATGCTTACAGTGAAAATTACAAAGATCGGGTCACTATAACCTATAGCTCCCATACAACTGATTGTTCAGATATGAAATTTTTCGTTATAACTCCTCCATTTATATAGCTAGGAACATGAAATTTCGCACTGTTTTCAATAATTATCAACAGAAAACTTACAGTGAAAATTAAAAAGATCGGGTAACTATAACCTATAGCTCCCATACAACTGATTGTTCAGATATGAGATTTTTCGTTATAATTCATCCATTTATGTAGCTAGGACCATGAAATTTCGCGCTGTTTTCACTCATTATCAACAGAAGACTTACAGCGAAAATAACAAAGATCGGGTCACTATAACCTGCAGCCCCCATACAACTGATTGTTCAGATATGAGGTCTTTTATCATAACTCCTCCATTTATGCAGCTAGGAACATGAAATTTCGCACCATTTTCACTCATTATTAACAGAATACTTACAGTGAAAATAACAAGGATCGGATGACTACAACATATATCTTCCATACATCTGATTGTTCAGATATGGGATTTTACTGTAAAACTTCTTTATTTGAACAGCTAAAACCGATAAATTTCGTAAGATATTTTATAAATAATAATACAAAGTCTACTGAGAAAATCGTCAAAATCTATGCTGTATAAGCTTTATCTCCTATAGCACTGATTGTTCAGATACCAGTTTTTGCGATATATCTCCTTTATGTAGGAAACTAAACCCAATAAATTGTGTTACCGGTTTACATACCGATCACATAGCAGTGAAAATCACTTAGATTGGTGCCATATAAAGTATATCTTCCATACCTCTGATTGTTTAGATGCGATTTTTTATATAAGTATGTAACTCCTCTATCGATGTATGCAGATGTATTCAAAAGCAGTAATCTGTCAAAGTAAAATTTGCAGATGTTCATGAAAGGTATGAAGCCTTCGGCATAGCCGAAGACAGCGCTGCTCTTACTTGTTTTCTACTTATTTTTCAAAATGGTTCTCTTTTTTATAAAGCAATCGCATTTCTGGCTAGTATATTTCAGAACGAATGGATAAGGATTGATCCAAGAGTTTGAGTGAGCAAATCCAATTGCAAAACCTCTCTTACGGCACATTTACAGGAGAGCGAAAAAACCGGTTTTCTCTGAAGGCATTACCTTGAGAGGCGGTATTTTCTCTAGCTATTATTTTACAAATCTGTTGTTTTAATAACGATTATAGGTGCTTGGAGTTCAGGGTTACCAAATTTTCAACTGGTCGATGGGCGGTTTTGCAAAAACATCGACGATATACTTTAGGGTGGGTAAATTTGTAAGGGAGATTTGTCGACTATGCGCGTATAGCACAGAAGGATTCTACGTGTAATTCTTGGCCAATTTTCCGAAAAAAACCAAATTTCGAAAATAGGTTTCCTAGCATTTTGCTGTAGTGTCGTAAGGAAGTGCTGAAATTTTGTAAAAAAAAACATGTGATAAAGTGGTCTTTTGGTAAGAGAAATTCATTTCTGGACTTATCTTTTTCTTAAAACTTCCACTAGAAAGTGCAGCAATGAAAGTTTTCACATTTTCTTTGAAGCCTATTTTTGAAATTTGGCAAATTTCAAATTGATTTTAGACCCATGGTTTCTGCGGAAAATTTGTTTGGAATCACACGGAAAATCCTCCTAAGCTATACGCGTATAGTAAAGAAATGTACATACATACATATCGCTCATTTACTTCAATAGTGTCACAACTCAAAAAACCAAACTCGAAAAAAGCGGCTTTATAGTTTTGAATTTACATATACTCACATAGTAAAAATGAACACATAAATATTATGTTCTGGTGAGACACTGGTATTCGATGTAATTTTTACACAACATAGAAGAAGAGGTAGCGGTAAATTTCTGCGAACTCAACTCAAAATTTATATTTTTTGGATTATGATTATCGTCGTTTAAAGTACAAAACCGCGTATCGTCATTCTGCAAAACCAAGTATCTGACATTTGCTGCCAAAAATTGGATTTGCTCACATAAGCTCTTGCCTCAATCCTTATCCATTCAGCCTGCAGTATACTAGCCAGAAATGCGATTGCTTTATAAAAAAGAGAACCATTTTGTAATATGAGTGTTTTTGCTCTCTAGAAAATAGTTTATGCAACCTCAAATACGCGGTTTTACATTTTGTTGATACGCATTTTTTTTGTTTATTTATTGTTTAATATTTTTTTAAAAGCCTCCATACTTTGTGCAGAAAATATAAAAATTCTGCGAACTTTCATCAGAAATTTCAAACTTTTCATTCAGCATTTTTAGAAAAAAATTTGGTGTGCACTTTTGTAGCCCATTAGGTTTTAGTATAATAAAGTGCAAGTTTCTTTCATAAAAAGTATATTCGAATTATGGAGGAATATACACCATACCTTTTGCGAAAAAATCATTAAAAACCAAAAGGAGTTTTTAGCAACTTGAAACTTACACTTTGTTATACTAAAATTTAATGGGCTACAAAACTGCACACCACATTCTGAATAAAAAGTTTAAATTTTTTGGTGAAAGTTCGCAGATTTTTATATTTTCTGCACAAAGTTTGGAATTTGGGCTTATATATTCTTGGTTAGACAGTGAGCTAGAAGGCTTTTATAAAAAATATTAAACACTAAATAAACAAAAAATAATATTTTAAATCATATACGCCGCTTTACAAATTCAACTTAAACCCGGGTGTAACTGGCTCCGATTTTATAAGTATACACTATTAATTTTTTCATTCGTTGTTTGTATTCCTTTATCTTTTTTAGAGGAAACAGAATTAAAACAAGTAATTTTTAAGCAAAAAAGTAATTTTTAAGCAAAAAACACAACCTACCACCTGTGCGGTAACACCCTTCCCTTAAAAAAGAATTACAGAAATCGGTTAACGTGGTCCAAAGTAGAGATGGGCACGGGCCTAAATTTTCAGGTCCGGCCCAGCACGAGTACAAAATCAACTTTCAAAAACACACACGAGCCCGCACGTTAAGATTTTAGTGGGGCCCGGCCCGGCCCGGCACGACGGGACACGTCCCAGCCCGAAAATAAAGAGCCAACTTTTATTGTATGTATACATATTTTTAATTTTGTGTTTATGTATGTATATTTACTGAAGCGAATAAATTTTTTACGTAAATGTTTTTATAATATATTTTCTGGGAAGTAGAAAAAGTGGAAGGTATTTTATGTACAGATATGTAAACAAAACTACTAAGTATCTTATTTTTTCTGTCGGTTTCCAAATATTTATTTTTTTTTGCTTTTCTCTTATCAAAAGAGTTTTAATATGTACTATTTTTTTTTGTATGAAAACAAAAGCTTATCTAAATTTGTAGTATCAGCAACGGGCTTTTTCGTGCTTTTATGAAATTTTACTGAACGCACATGCACGCACGAGTTCGTGCTGACAGCAAATATTCCGGCCCGTACCCGCGGGCTTACAAATGTTCCGACGAATTGATAACCTTCTCCTTTTTGTGAGGTCGGTTAAAAAAAAGTTGGTGTAGGGTATTCAACTTTCTTCACATAACGGTGGTTTGTAACAGGCAAAACGATTCAAGTTAGATATAGACAAATGTATACATTAGGCTGGGTCGATTTTGTTTGGGGGAAAATAAAAGGAATTTGACCGAATTGTAATAGTAATATTATGATGTCTTAGGTCTATGCCAATTGCTATTGGCCACGAAAGATTAATTTAAAACTTATCTTTAGCCCGCGCCTTTGAATCAAAGTGTATGTATTTTAAAAATGAAACTTTGGCTTGTAATATCTATGGAATGCATTAATTGTTATAAACTGAACGACATATAAAATTAAGGGTTATTAAATTTAGTACCTCACGTTCATTTATTATTTTTCAATAAGTCTACAAGTTTTTAAGATATTAAGATAAAACTTACAAAAACTATAATTTTCCCTCATGAATTTTCAATTCTTCAATACTTCAGCAACCAAGTGAGAAATACAAAAAAGTGAGACGAGATTTATTTCATACGTTTTAATGTTTTCGGATGTTTATATAATATTAAAAGGGCCATGGACTTGGTTACGCCGATTTGGTCAGTTTTCAAGATCGTGGTGAATGAATTCAAACATGTATTGTCAAAGATGATGAGAAACGCCCATTTTAACTCCATTTATGCAGTCTTGAAAATTGGTGGAGAATGGTTTCATTAGTCACCGAAGAAGCACATTTTTCGCGGTTTCTAAATTTGCCGTTATTTGAAAGTAGGGGACGTGCAATAAGTGTTTAGATATACATATATAAATATTTTAGTTAATTCCATTATGTGAAAAAGTGACAGTAGGTAAATGCAATAGTCTTTAACATATCCTGGGAAATCCTTTTGATGGCTCTCCAAATGGACGATATTGCTTTGCATTCAGCTTCAACGAAAAAAGTCACTCCCTGGCACACTTTTCTGTAATCCGGTTCTTTCATTTAAAAGTCATTTATACAATTGAAGAGAAATTTTTTTACATAAAAACTGGAGATCCACTTAAGTTTTTCGATATAACTTTGGTAAATGTTAGTCGATCGGTACGTAATAATTACCAAATTGAAGGCGAGACTTACTGTTACTGATTTAAGATAATAATATGATGAAAATCTTTCAGATTTTAAACAAATTATTTTAAAATAAAAAATTTTGAACACAATTTTTTGTCATTTTCCTTTATTTGGAATTTTTAGATTGTATGCATAAACATAAGTAAACTAATTAGTGTTTCTAGAAGTTGTGCCTGTTAAGTGTTTCCATACTCATTCGCATAAACAAAATTTTTCCACGATGATGGAAAATAATGGCTTTTCTATTAGAGCTACGGAAATTGTTCCTAAATTTGCAAAAATTCCATACCATAGCTAATATTAAAAAAATATTAGAATATTTGGACCTAAATACACTCCAGAAATATGAATGCTTTACATCTTTTGACTAAAGACCAATGCAATTATCAACAAAACAATTACAATTTGGTTGAAAAACAGATAAGTTTGAGATTATCGATATTTGACATTATCTTGTGTGTTAACCGATTCATTATCTAATAATATGCACCAAACCTTTTTTCTGAACTTAGAATTTTTAGCAAGAATTGGTCTTATTCGTCTAGTGTGCTGTGAGTCACTTGGCGGTCGATGCGCGGGCTCTTACAATTAAAATAAAAGACTAATATTTTGCAGGCTTGTTGTTGACTTCATGATACAATATATTTTCACTATTTGATACAAATTAAATTTTCGACCCGCCCTAGTATACATAAATGATCAGAATGGAAAAAGAAATCGATTAAGCGGTGACTGTCTGCCCGTCTGTGTACACGCTAACTCGAGTAAAAATTGAGCTATCTTAACGAAACTTGGTATGTGAACTTCTTTTCGGCGTGGACGGATGGTATTGAAAATGGGCAAAATCGGCCGATAATCACGCCAAGCTCTCATATAATGGTAGTTTTCAGAAATACGAAAACTGCGATATTTTAGCAACTACTGAAGATTATTCACTCAAAATTGATATTTACAATCATTTTTATGCGAAAAAAAGAATGTTATAAATTTTTGGAAAATGGGCATAGCCACGCCCATTTATGATTGCATGTGTATATCTTGGGAACCATTGCACCAGTTTCTTCCAAAGCATACCAAACGGCTGAAAAATTTTAAAATCGGACAATAACCACGCCCACATCCCATATAACGGTAATTTAGCGAAATACGAAATCGTCGATAAATCAGAAAATACGCAAGCAAATTTATTCAAAATTGATGTTTGCAGAAATTCTTTAGCATAAAATACGTTTATGATAAAATTTTGGAAAATATGCGTGGCACCGCCACTTATGATCGCTTATATGAACCGCGGTCAGTTACCTACCAATATGTACCAAACAGTATGGTTATTGTGCTTGCCACATACAAGCAAAACGTTGAAAATATTGAAATCGGACTAAAATTACGGCCACTTTTCATACATCGGTAAATTACAGATATGCTTGAAACTTCGATATTTCGAAATTTAAAGACGCTAATTTTACCAAAAATTTTTACTAACACCAATCCCGTGAAAAGAAGTAACATTATTATGGAATTTGGAAAATGGGCGTGATGCTGCCCACATATATCTATATAAGTTTATCTCATTATATCTAACTACACGTTCTATCGAAGATTTTTGAAATAGACGTAAAACCAGCCCTGTTTACCACGTAGATATAGTTTTCGGTACGCACATAGGGACGACAAAAATGTTTACTCCATATGTATTTGATAGATTTCAATGAAATTTTGTATTTAGGGATTTTCGTCGTCACTGATTTCGAATATTAAATCAAATTTTCAGAATTCAAAATGGCGGATCCAATATGGCGAACGATTTTTAAAAAAATTACTATATTGTTATGAAGCTTGGTATCCAGAGATTTTCGCCGTCACTGATTTCGAATTTTTTATTACATTTTAAAAAATCAAAATGGCGGATGCAATATGGCGGACGACTTTTGTTTTTAATTATAGTTTGTTATAAAACTTGATATTCAAAGATCGAAAATCTCTGGAAACCAAACTTCACAACAATCTATACATTTTTGAAGAAATCGTCCGCCATATTGAATCCGCCATTTTGAATTTTGAAAATTTGATTTGATATTCGAAATCAGTGACGACGAAAATCCCTTAATACCAAATTTCATTGAAATCTATATTCTCGATTCGTCCCAATAAACGACTTAGACAAAGATGCTCTGTTTAATTAAGAGGGAAAAGGAGGGACGAGTTCGTGATATTATTACATTGGCAATTTGTTGGATTTTCGAACTGTTGAAGATAAATTGCTGTACTCGTTGGAACTTTTTTCATAACTCCAACTGATATAAAAATTTCAACATTTTTTCAATAAGAAAAAGACAATTTATAAAATAGGTATTATAACCATTTTACAAACTATATTATTAGCAAAAATCGCAAAATAAAGTACATACCTCACGCCTCACTTTCCGTGTAGACAAAACTGTTAGATGTTAATAAGAATAAAATGACAAGCAAAATTATTTTATCATCGCTTCAAACAAAAAATTATGTAATTCGACGCACGATAGAAAAACCAACTTTGCGCTTCTGCTATAGCTACCGCGTTGCGGTAAAAGTCAAAATTTGTGTGTTACATTGTGGACTGGTTTATAAGGAGAATGAGAAAGGTATGTGTGATAAGATTTAAAGAGTTTGGTTTTTCTATTTTTGTCGACCTAATTTGTCGATTTGTCCCTATGTTGTACGGTGAAATTACTATATTGAATACTTGCGCCGGGTATTTAATATTCGGCTCAGCCCGAAACTATACTTTTTTACTTGTTTCTAACTGGTATGTGTTTTTGGCCGCTCTATCCAAAGGGTTAGAAGCGCATTCTACCATTCCGAATGACCTGGGTTCGAGCTCTGGTCAAAGCAATATTATATAATTTTTGCTTGGAAAATTAACAGCCGTATTTTTGGCGAGGGGCATATTATTATCCTTTAAAAGAAAACTTAATTTCTGTATTACCTGCGTGGAAAACAAAAGGCATTGAATGTTTCCCACTTTAATGCAACTTTCTGCAAGGAACGCGATGAATTGCCAACTGAAATGTAAAAGGTCATAACTGGGCACTAGGTTAATCTCCTGAAATCTTTGTCAGATTATTTTTCGGATGGTAGTAGTAATATCGGTTTGGTACAAAATCCATTTACGAAGCAGAGTACTTCGACATTAAAACGCACATTTGAATCTGTGTTTCTGAACGAGTTTTGGGTTAGTGTTAGGAGTAAATATAATGAAGTCTCTAAAAAGGCTATCTTCACTTTGCTCCCTTCTGTCACAATGTACTCTGTCAACAGGGTTTTCAGCTTATATTTATACAAAAAACAAATTCAGGTCAAAATTTGATGCTACCCCCGAAATGCGCATACAACTTTTATAAATTATATCGAACTATAAAGCAATAAGCATTTTTTATTTATTTATTTATTTATGTTTTTGTTCATATTTAAATTGCACTGCCTTTGATTTTTAGTCATTTGTTTAGTCATTTGATGTGGGGTTCCATAAAATGAAAGGTGTTTAGTAAGGGTTCCATCATCTTAAAAGTTTGGGAACCCGTCCACTATGCTGTTACAGCCAAGATACGAATATGCCTCTTCATCTTGTAAACTCAAGGAAAGCTCAACGTTGAAAAACCACAATCACAACAGAATGCCAGCGTCTTCGCCACTCGAGTTTAACACCTGCTCTTCAACAAACCATTCCGCCGCCGAAGAAGTAATCGGATTTCAGCTAACATGAATGAACAACTAGTATGATGAGTATCATCACGAAGCTGCAGAGAAAAAATATATCGCCTACCAGAGTGTCCAGATTGGGCGATTTAGCGCCAATTTGGCGATTGTTTTTTTTTTTTGATATTTGTGCGTATAAATTTAGGAAATCGCCTGTGGCGATTTTTGGCGATTTTTTCCCTTCAAGTCAATTTTTTGTGCGCTATCATGTAAATGCTTCGAAACACGTGATAAGTAGGTTATGGAGTTAGAGCTTTAAGTTTGACGTGGCAGCACTTTTTATCGTTGTCGATTTTGTTGTAGCATATCGAACATTTGCCAATATTAAACCAGTATTTGTGACAACTCTCGCTGAATGTGAAATTTGCAATTTCATTTGTGGAAATAGCTGATCTCGCCTTGTTATTGCTTTTATTTTATTTTTAGCCCCCAGCGCTTAAAATGGAGCTGGAAAACTATCGATAGATTATACTATCGATATTTTCAGATACTATCGTGAGCCACTATCAATAGTATCGATATATCGAAATTTTAAAATGAACAGACTTATGGGCTGCGCTGTTCTCCACAACTAATATGAACATATCATTTTATGGTTTTATTTTCTTTAATTTCATCATAAATTATTTCAAATCAATTGAAATATACATACATACATATATATGAACATATATGCATACATATGTATTATATTTTCTACCCTTTTCTTGCGATGAAATATTTGTCAATTCTCAGAAAACTGCTCAATCCCCACACGGCATGGATATTATGTTTTATGTCCTTCAACGTAGCAGTTACAATTACTAATTTTCAATTTTCCATTTTCTTGAAACATTTGTAAATTTTTTCTTAAAGGTTGTTATCTTAACGCACCAGCTTTCCCGTTTTGGTCATAGGACTGACTCCTTCTAAGACATAAAATTTCAATTCAATTCAAGTAAAGAAGCAAATGAGTTGACATTGGGAACGCTCAATGCTTTTATTTGGTATGGCAATGCTTTTATATGTTATATCATGATAGTTCCAGACTATTGATACTATCGATAGTCCCATCGATAGTTTTCCAGCTCTAGCTTAAAAGCGGATTGTGCGATTAATCTATTAATATGAGTTATAATAAATTTATTCATTGCGCTGTCCTATTGGGAAATCTGTTAATACAAATATTTTTTAAAAGTATGAATATTTTTAAAGAAAATTGTTGTACATCATTATTATATACGTGATTTGTGCTATTTATTATTACACTGAATGCATTATATTCGGTTTTGGTTTTAAAAACTATGTTATAACAAGATCTAATTTTTAAGCCGACTTCCTGAATATTAAAAAAAAAATTGGCGATTTTTTTCAGAATTGGCTATTGCTTTTTAAACAATCTGGACACCCTGTCGCCTACACACACTAGCGATATACAAAATTTTGACAATCGCACGCTATTCGCAACTCTTATGCAGAATATAGTGAGGTGAAACGACTGGAATTTAAATTTTCTTTACCGAATCCACAAAACGATCCCGCCCGACGTTGAGCAATACTACCAGCTTCATCAAAAATGGAAAATACCTATCCGAGTCGTTTGCTACCAAACGGGGTTTCGGATTCCATTTCTTGAGATTTCTTTAATCTGATGTTGGAGAAGATAATAAGAGCCGCAGAACTTAACCGCTCAGGAACAATTCACTACAAAAGCGATCAATTGCTGTAGTATGGCGATGACATCGATATCATCCGCAAAGGAATCCGCGAAGTCGGTTCTGCCTTTTCCAAGTTGAAGAAGAAAGCAAAGCGAATGGGTCTACGGTAAACGGGGATAAAACGAATTATCTCCTGTCATCAAGCAAACATTCAGCGCAATTGTAAACCTTTAAGTGTATTTCTGCCATGAAATAGCTTCCAACAAAATTCAATCTGCAATTCGGAGACGGCCCTCCATTCGTGTGACGAAAACAAGACACTCATCATAAGTTAGAGTAGCAGCTCGGACAAATAGGTAGCTAAAGTTCTGAACACATTAAAAACGACGAGCTACCGACCACAGCTTCCAATTTGTCATCTTTATTATCTAAGCGCTTTGTCGATGGCGACATGATTTCTTTGAACGCGGCAGCGACATCATGAATTTGTATGAGTTTGACATAAAAGAAGAGGAAGAACCTTATCTGTCGCCAGAAAAATAGAAATAGATCTAATCTGGCCACAACCACAGCCGTCGCGTAGCCCGGTCGTCGCCAAAATAATTATCTACATAAGAGTACGTGTTAAAATAATTTGACAGCTGTGGTTTGTAGCTCGTCGTTTTCATTGTGTTCGGGCTATAACTCTGCCACATAAATGAAACATACATATGTATGTACATACCTACATACATACATATATATTTATTTATTTGGAATGGTGAAATATGATTTTATTCCACGTGTAATCACAATGCACCCGTATTCGGCTGCCGAAACAACCACATTAAATATTCCATCAATTATCACTTAACCACTCCGACATCAACACCTGTAGGCGGCACAAATGCAATCAGCGCCACAACACAACAACGGATGCAATATTATCTGAGTTCAGCGTCAGCGGCAACGCCAACAGCGACGACACAATCGTCGGGCACTAACTTCCAGCAAACAATTTGTTAGCTCTTTACGATTATTGCCTTTCTCACACCTTATTACTAAGTGAGCCGGCTTACTGCTCCATTTGCCTGATGGTCGACTGCTGTGCAACACGGACAGACGATTGACAACCACGACGACAACGAGTCGACGAGTGGTGGACATGCATTTACAACAAAACAAGTGGCTTGAGAACCAACGACAGCAACAGCAACGAAAAAAGGAGGAACACAAGTAAAATTTACAACAGCGGGACATGAAATGGCAACAACGTCAACAAAAAGACTGAATGAGCATATCGAGGCTACTCTTAAGTGAGCAACTCCTCAATAAACACCAAGGCATTGGTCAACCAGAAAAAGGTAGCTCGGAGAAAACGACATCTTGAAGAGGAAATAGAGAAAATGACCAGCAAGTAATTTGTGTGAATTCATATCAAATATTGTCGGTGATACTGCAAAACGTTCTATGTCACTTATTACATCTGGTGCTTAATTGATCTGTTGTCTGTATCTGATCGCTTCTGGCAACCGTTCATTTTCGTCAGCCAAAGTTAGACAGCTTTGTCATTCGTTTATTAGGGTGTAAGGATTTACAGATGCATTCCGGTGCACAGTGGAGAGAATACAGAAGGTGGCGCTGATCGCAACACCGCTAATCGGCTCTCAGCGAATTTGACAGAAGACCGCAGTAGTGATGTGCTGAGTTAATACTTTTAAGTATTGGTCGATACTCGGCACCGATTTAAAAAGTATCTAATACTCTCGATACTCGGTACCGAAACTTTTAGATTTCGAGTAAAAGCGCACACAGGCCAAAGATATGGAAAAGAACTGCTCGGGGGAGACTCGCTTATCAAAACCCGAGTGAATCGGAGGATATCATGTTTGGAGGCCTGGGACAGATTATGGCGACCATTTTCGAATCGGTATCGGTTTTGTTGACGTATGGTATGAAATATTTTTACGCCAGTGCGATATCCATCCGAAACTTGTCGCTAACTGGTTAGATCTCCCACCTGAAAAGCTTCTTCAGCCGTCAAAGAATTTTTCTTGAACCTTGGATCGACTAAGGTTAAAACTGATAAAATAATATTTCTCTGTTGCGATAAGTTCAAGTGTTTTAGCCGATATCATATAAATTAGTAATGAAAGTTTTTTCTAAATTTGAATTGTATATTATGGCGAAGGTTTAATGTAAAGATTCGGTATCGGGTACCGAAATCTTTTTTAAGTATTGGGTACCGATTATTGGGTACCGACAAATCAGCACATCACTAATCGCCCTTATTCTTGCCGCTCTCTGTGGTCAACTCTACGATGGCGTCACGCCAAAATTACTCTCGCGAATTCTGTTTCACGTCGTACGTGAACATACAAATAATTACTTTATTGAAAATTTTGTCCTCTACAACTTTGCCATTAAATTGTGCCACTTATTTCAAATAGAAATTACTCAAAATTAAAAAAAACCGCGCCACTTACCTGATTTTGGATATTTTTTGCATATTATTGGCAATAAATAATTGTTTAACAAAATGATAGGCACATGAAAATTGTAGGGAATCGAATTCTCTACAATTTTGTTCTCTAACTTTTTTCGCGAGAAATGCAAAATTCGCGCTTAAATCGCAAAAAAACACAAAATCCAAGATGGAGGACATTTCCCATATCGCAATTAGGGGAAAAATTTTCATTTTGTGTTCACCTAAACAGGAGACCCCAAACTACGTCAAAAAATTTCTTCCTGGAATTTTTTCGTTGAAAAAATCTAAAGTGATCGGGCTAGAATTCGTTTTACTTGTCCGCATTTCAATACTCGTAACTGTATTTATAAAATGCTACACTGGGGGAAATAACGCATGGTAAAAATGAATATTTTTATACCCGAGCGCACTTGTGCACGAAGGTATTATAACTTTGTTCACATAACGACTGTTTGTAACAGCCAAAACGAATAGAGGTAGATATAGACAAGTGTATACATAAGTGCCCAGAATAAATAGAAAAGTCGATTAAGCCATGTCTGTCTGTCCGTCCGTGTACATGATAACTCGAGCAAAAATTGAGATATCTCAACGAAAGTAGGTTGGTATTGAAAATGGGCGAAATCGGACTGTAATCACGCCCACTTAGCATATATCGGTATTTTAGTATGTGAAGTAGATTTTTGGAAAAACTAATATTATTATGAAGTTTTAGGAAAATGGCCGTGACCCCCCTACTTATGAAGAAAAGCTGTAGCCGCTTCACCAATCCTTACCAAACTCGTTCATCGATTTCTACCAAACTTACTTCTATTATATCATTGAGTCTAACTCAGCATATTATCGAAAACGTTTGAAATCTGTAAAAAATATCCCCGCTCATCATGCAAAGGTAGTTTGAGAAAATTGAAACGACGATATGTGTTTCATACCAAAATTTAACACGCACGTATTTGAATATACTCTGAGGGGAAAAAATAGTAAACTCAAATAAAAACGTATTTAAATCAAATGAAAACGTCCCACATAGCATTTGGAAGATTACTTTAATAAAAATCATCTTTATAAGTCTTCTTCGATCGAATGATTGAAAACTAATTAATCGCTTCCGCGATTAAAAAAAATACTCAAAAATGACTCACACTTACGCTTGAAAAGTGATTTATTCAAAATATATTTAAAAAAAATAGGGCAATCACAACCCAATAAACACAACGAATTCGCCTCGAATTCGAGACGAGCTCGTTTTCTCTGATAGAACTAGCGAGACGATACTTCGCGACGATAGATCGGCGAATTCGAATTCGTAGGGGAGTCACCTATCGTTAGCGAATCGAGTATTGCTAGTTTTTCGAATCGTTGGCGATTCGAGAAATTTTTTTCCTCGAATCGTTGACGAATCGAGAATATTTGATTTTTCTAATCGGTGGAGATTCTATAATTTTTATTTTTCGAATCGTTGGCGATTCGTGATTTTTTTGTTTTTCGAATCGTTGAAGATTCTATAATTTTTATTTTTCGAATCGTTGGCGTTTCGAGAATTATTGATTTTTCCACTCAAGATATCAGCTCACTGGTGGTTTGAGATTACAATTTTTTTCGACCCAAGTTTTATAGGACTTAAAAATCTAGCTATGTGAAATTAAATCTATAATATAAATAAACAAAAGTAAAAAAAAAATGCAATAGCAACAGAGAATGTTTCGTTTTCTAGGGATATCTGAAAATGTGTAGCAAATACACATTTACAAATCACTTTAAATGCAGATATTTGTTCCGTTGCTGCATTAAATAAAGCCGGCTTACTAAAATAAAATTTAAAGAAATTGTATTGTTTTATTTTCCTAACAAAGAATATTTTCGAAAAAAACTATTTTCTTGATTGTGCCTCGAAGACGATGCAATAAAAAAAATCTTTCGAGAAAACTGATTTACTCGAGCTCGCCTCGATATCGAAACGAGCCCAAAAAATATGTTCTAGAAATTTATTTTCTCGAGTTCGGCTCGGATTCGATACGATGCCACCCTCGTTTTTGTGTTTATTGCCAAATCGATCATTCTGGGGATTGAAATGTGTTTTTCCTTTGCTTTTTTATTCAAACATTTGTTTTAACTGCCTTTGAAATTTGAAAAATATGAGTTGAGTCGTGGTGTGAAGTGCGTAAAAAATTGCAGTGCCTACATAAGTAAGAACATTTAACATGTAACTTCTTATATGAATTTGGTGATACAAGTATTTTTATAAAAAACTAGCAGACCCGGCGAACTTCGTCACGCCCATATTTTATTGAAACATTTGGTCCAACTTTTTCGCCAGCAATTCACGTTCACGTTTGGTTTTGTGGTTGACATAAGGCATACATATACTCCATTGCCGTCTTAAATAACCTGACGAAAGCGTTATACCTTGCGGCTCGATGATGAATCGTCAATGAATCTGTATAGTAAAGTTGGTGGCAATTTCCCAACTGGTGAGTATCATTGGTCCACATGGTCAGCGTAAAGCAAGGACTGCAATGGTTCTGATGGTTGACTTAACGTTTTAAGTTGTGAACTTAAACTATACAGGGACCTACTCAAACGCATAAAAAATATCATTAAAATCGTTTCGGTCGTTTAGGAGGAGTTCACCCACCAGAATAAATCTTTTACATACTGACACCTTTCGGCATTTTGGCCCATACAAAAAAAACACAATCATGCATTCGTTATACGGAGAAAATGCGCAACATCATCAGCGAAAAAAATTCTCAAAAATTAACGGTAACTTATAGCCATTTAAAATTTGCAATTTATGATACTGAAATTGAGTGAACTACAAAACTGCATACCAAAAATTTGGTGCCATTTGATGCAAAATGAACTATCGGGCATGTTCTGAAATTCGAAACTTTGAAATCGACTCGATTTGCCAAATATTTTTTAATCATATCTGATGAAAACAGTGAATATTATAATTAAAACCCGTAAAAGAAGCAGCAGCGATATGAAATAAATCATTTAAATGCGAGATTTGTAAATTTTTGGGTTAAAATCCATGGCGAAAATTATCGAAATCGAGTCGATTTCAAATTTTCGAATTTTAGAACATGCCTTATAAATATCCGAAAACATTAAAACATTTGAAATAAATCTCATCTCACTGTTTTTGTATTTTTCACTTGGTTGCTGAAGTAATGAAGAATTGAAAATTCATAAGGAAAAATTATAGTTTTTGTAAGTTTTGTCTTAATATCTTAAAAACTTGTAGACTTATTAAAAAATTACAAATCAACGTGAGGTACTAAATTTAATGATCTTTAATTTGATACATCGTCCTGTTTGTAACAATTAACGCATTCCATAGATATTGCAAGACAAAGTTTTATTTTTGAAATTCATACACTTTGATTGAATTGCGCGGGCTAAAGATAAGTTTTAAATTAATCTTTCGTGGCCAATAACAATTGGCTTAGACATAAGACATCATAATATTACTATTACAATACGGTCAAATGCCTTTTATTTTCCCCCATACAAAATCGACCCAGCTTAATATACATATAGAAAAATTTATCTAAAAATTTAAATAAATCGTAAAAGTAAAAATTTGTTCGATGATGACTACGGCAAAAATAATAAAATATGAAATTTTCTTGTTTTGTTTTTGTTATTAACACTGATGCTTTTATTGCTATTGCTGCATCAGCTGTTGTTGATTATTTAAATTGTTTTTGAAATTGTTGTAGCTGTTGGTTAGAAATGTTATTGCTGATAAGATATTAGTATTATGCTGTATGAAGTAGCACAACAGTGACTAACGATTGTGGTGTTGAACTGTTGGCTGTTGTAGACTTTGATGCTTGACGGGATGAACGGCGTCACTAGGTGGAGGAGAGTTCCATTGTTCACGGAATAGCTTCGTCTGCGCAGACCGTAGTTGCTGTATATGTATGTGCTTGATATTGCACTGGTGCAGCATTCGACTGGCCATTGCAAATACCTAACTGCGTTTATTGCTGATATGCGCGCTCATATGTTTGCTGTTGCAGTTGTACCTGCCCTGTAGGGAAACCCCGAACTGGTGAACCAAATTTGTAGTCCCGTACTAGATCTTTATCGCCAAAAACGAACCAGTCCGATAGTAACTAGATCGCCACCAGTTCAAAAGCAGCGCTATGTGGTACTTTTAAAAAACAATTTTAGAAATCTATATCTAAAATGACGAATTTAGAACTGGTTCAAAACTATAGAAAAAGGGATGTAGAACGAACTAGATCTCATTTGGCGAATTTTGAACTAGTTCGAAACTACTGAAAAAGGGATGCAGCGGGGGCTTGTTTACTTTAAATAGATTTTTTCTTGGCGGGTTTTTCGTTCGAATACGCTTCCAGTCTGCACGTCGCCGATGCTTTTTCATAGTTTGGAAATACAAAACTAATATTTGTGTTAACATCTTAAGATTATGGGACCCTCTGGAACATAACCAATAACAGTCAGCACCTCTGCAAATTCAGCTACAGCCAAAGGTATGTAAACATGTTTTCAAATGCACCATTTAATTTACATTTATTCAAACAAATTTGATTTCAGATCGAAAATACATTTCTCTGCAAATAATAAAAATTGCTACCATGGTAACCCAAAAAGAAAACATCTTGTTACTTTTTTTCGTTTACAACTGGTTCGAAACTATAGAAAATGGGGTGCAAAGCGAGCTAGATCCCATATGTCGAATTTAGGACTGGTTCTGAACTATAGAAAAGGTAATGCAGCGGAGGACAATTTCCAATTCCTATGACATCGCTGTGTTAAATTCGCCAGTTGCTTGCATGCAAAAGAGATTTATCGTGAACTAGTAGTGGTTCTAAATGCACAAGGAGCGCACCAGTTCAAAACTAGAGATTTTCCCCACAGGGTGCTGCTGCTGTTGTTGAGAAGTCGGCAGCATTTGTTTGTAGTTGTTGGATACATATGTATGTTAGAAGTTTTCGTAGCCGCCGTTTAGTTGTACAATGTACTGGCTAAAGATATTGTCAGTTGCAACGGCATAAAGGGCGGATGTGTGCAACGGCGCTTACTTTGGATGATGTCCGTAGTATAATGCTCCTGGCAGGATCGCCAATATATCATATTATGATATCAAATTAAAAAATAGTATTTCCTTCTTGTTTGAAAGTTTATTATTGAATAATTAAAAATTTTCTTTTTGATAACAAACAAATTCATTGAATCATAAATTGAACATAAAGAATTTAAACAAGTATAAAAACATACAAGTAAAATACGCTACAGTTACCTCTGCATTTGATGTAACTAACTTGTCACTAACTACTTTTGGACATAAATATATCAATAAGAAAAACATATCAATAGGAAAAACAAAATATTTTTTTAATTTTTTTTTTACTTTATTTATTTTATTACATTTCATATTTGTTACCATATTCTGCTGTAGGTCGTTCCATATTCGAACTTCGTCAGACATAGCTTCAAAATGATAATATGAAATTTCGATCTTCCTTTTATTTGTCCTCAATTCGAAAAAATATTTGCGAAGTGCAAGATATTTAAATAGAAACGTGTTTAAATAAAACAATCGCGAGCTTTACTCCTGCATTACTTGTCCACTTGTTTCAAGTTAGCTTTTTGTAGCTAACTACAGGTTATATATTTTATAGAAATCCCGCAAAAAAGCTAACTGCAAGTAGGTTCTTTTTTATCAATTGATAATTTTTTTCGGCAAATACATTTTTATTTTAAAATCGGTACAGCTCACGTAAATAAATAAAATAAAATACTTTATCAAATTTGTTTGGCGGAAGTCTTAAAATATAATAAAACATGCAAGTTCTTTCGGCAAGGCACTCTAATGAATGTATGTATATATGTAGATCTTTATTTAATACATTTGTAGATACCTGACTTGATACATTTTAATTGCATATACTAAATAGTATTACTTTTTTAACTAAAAATATATTATGAAATTGGACATTTCTGACAATCTTCGATCTAACTGGTGATTCTATTGCAAACCCAGCCAATGTGTTTTACTAACCACACAAAGTACTTTGGACAACATTATACTCATTGTTGATTAAACTGAACTCTTATTTGTCTCCTAGTTTAGTTTTAATAAGAGATGGTTCAAAAATGTACGTTCTGCAGACGTTCAACTATGTATGTGGATTATTGTCAACCGCGTTGTCAAAGAACCAAATCTTTCACTTTATGTGAACACTGTTGATTTTAGTAAATAAATTTTTACTGGTATGATGAAATACTAAAAACTTTTTGTATCATATTCGGAAACATTTTCATGAAAGGGGTCAAATCTGAATTAAAGGGACCAGTGGACCAAACGATAATAAAGGACCATTTTTCATCAAATTGGACCAAAGTGGCAACGGTGCTTACAAATATTACGAAGAGAGTTTGTAAAGTCAAATTTAGTAAAATTAATATAATAATTGTGTCAAATCAAAGGTTTACAACATCGTATTTGTGTTATGTTATTACAAATACAGTGATTTCTTCTGATTACATTCCTTTTAAATTATTGGACCCTTGAATTAGCTCAGGAATGTTTTTACTCTTAAATTATTTCTTGCTAAATATGTCCAAGTTTTTCTTTTGTCTGAACCCCATATTGATATACATATGTACATATATTAGTTACCTTATTCCCTTAATTAAATTAAATTTAATTTTTTAAACATGTTGCAACCCTTCTACGTGTTAATTAGAAGTAAAGCATTTAACTTATTAAATAATTTTAATAAAACTTGTAACTGGTGGCAGCCCGTTTCAAAAAAATAAAACTTTATTGCACATCTACAGGCCAAGCCTTGTCATTTTATACCTCACTTTTGAAAATAGAACGATTTATATGTACATACTAGGGGTGTTGCGGATGTGGAATTTTAGATATCCGCGGATGCGAATATCTAACAGCTAACATCCGCGGATGCGGATGCAAATGCGGATGTCAAGTATTTTTAAAAAACAATTAGAATCTAGCATAATGGCGAGATCGTTGTTTAAACAGCGCTTACAAGCCAAACCAGATACATATGTCCAGGGAACGGATTTTATGGAAATTGCCTTTTTTTCTGCTAAAGAGTAACAATATATTCGATTAAGAATGTCCATGACTTAGCTTTCCCTGATTCCATATATACACATTTGATGTTGCCTTTTTTAAGATATTTGCCTTTTTTGCCTTTTCTACCTTTAAAAAAGCGATTATAGCATTTACAATTTTTTTTTTTAAGATTAAAAAATATACACATGCCCATGCGGCTTATAGAGGCGCAGAGACCTCTTGCCAAATTGGTGTTCGAAAAATTCAAAGCCGTTTTCTTAGCTAACGTAGGCTTGGGGACAATAAGGGGTGTGGATAAAATTGCCAAGAGCGAGGAAAACGCTCTTATTCCTGATAATATGAACGTTTCAATCGTTCCATATTTAAATTGTGCTCCACTTGTATCAACTTACGTCGAGCGCACATTTAGTACATTCGAGGCTTTTCTTCGCGAAAATCGAATGCTGACAGAAAACTTAAAAATGCATCTTGCGGTTCAATGTTACTACAACTATACAGATTAAAGTTTTATTACTTAGAAACTCGAAAAGATAAAATAGTCAAAGATTCACAGTACAAATTTTTCATATAACGAAACTAGTTCATAATTTTTCTCCTTTTACTTGTAATTAGGGCTGTGCGATTATTCGATTACTCGAGCAAGTTGGTTAATCAATTATTCGGTTAATCAATTACTCGAGTAATCAAGATTTTGATTACTCAAAACGAGGATTAATCGAGTTACTTGAAATATGATTACTCAAAAAAAACCATTTTGCTCGTTAAAAGAGTTTGCTTTGGAAAATGCTTATTTTCTTTTTTACATTCTGTATATGAAAAAAATTGTTTGCTTTAATTTTTGAAAACAGAAACGTTGTTTTCAAAGTATCAAGGAACTTTAACTACTTTATACATATGTAAAGAGTTGAAATGTTGATTACTCATTTTACTCGAAATGTTGATTAATCATAAAGCAAATTACTCAAATATTTTTGTTTTTGGTTAATCAAAAATCTTGATTACTCGAGTAACTGAACTTTTGAATAATCATAATTTCCAATTAATCGAATAATTGAGTTATTTACTTTATGATTAATTAAAATTTTGAGTAATCAATTAATCGCACAGCCCTACTTGTAATATAAACATTTCTAAAACAAATGTATTTTTTGAAGATTCTTTGTATTTTCTGTCTTTCTTCCCTTCCTTATTTTGCTCTTTTTGCAATACCTAGTGCCTTTTCCTGCCTTTTTCGCTATTTTGTTTTGCCTTTTTTTGCCATTTTTGCAATACCTAATGCCTTTTCCTGCCTTTTTCGCTATTTTATTTTGCCTTTTCCAGCCTATTTCGTTATTTTATTTTGCCTTTTTTATAGGTTTTTAGGTCCTAAAAATCCGTTCCCTGCATATGTCATATTGTTTCAGAATTTGGGGTTCCTGTAACTTTATCAGCACTTTTCGATTTTAGTTTTTGTAATTCATTTTGAATACTTANTTGCCTTTTTTATAGGTTTTTAGGTCCTAAAAATCCGTTCCCTGCATATGTCATATTGTTTCAGAATTTGGGGTTCCTGTAACTTTATCAGCACTTTTCGATTTTAGTTTTTGTAATTCATTTTGAATACTTACTTCTGCGACTGCTTTGAAAAATTTGTGCTTATAGCGAGCTAAATAGGTGGATATGGAAAATGGATCATTATTTTCCAGGAATGAAAATTTTGAACAAAATTCTGTTTTCAAAGTCGTGGCTGCCAGCCGAATCGGATCAGAATATTATTATTTAAAAAAAAGCACCCTGTTTTTTATAAGCTTTTGAATCTCAGATAGTTACGTAATTCTTATCTAATTAAAGGTCAGACCTATGGCTTTTTAATTATTTGAGCATCGATTCCCTTTATAGCTAGACGTTGATCATTTCTACTGGAAATCCCTATTGAAGGAGCTTACTCATTGACTTTAAATAGCAAAGAAGGGACAGTTTTATCACAGAAGTTTTTAGCCAAGGATCCACTGTAAATCCCTATGAAAAAAATACTATCCAACAAGTAAACAAACTACTTAAAAATTTAAATTTTTTGCTAAAAATAAATTCCCCAAAGAGCCCCATTTGAAATTATTCAAAAGAATATATGTAATAGGTGGCATACGCGGTACGTCTGACTCGCGAGTCGTTTGTGTACGTGTTGACTCGCCTTCGACTACACACAGTTGAATCATTCAGACTTTCCAGTACTGCTGGAGTCAATCGCTACTTTTGAACCGGTACTGCACCGACTCCTAGGTAAGTAGCCACCACTCTATTAACCCGTGGTAGTGCAGAGTCAAACCTGTCGTAAGCAGGTTAGCGAAAAACTATGACAGAGGGAGCTCATAAATTACGCAAGTGACTACTTTAGTAACTCCCGGTAGTGCAGAGAGAGCCGATGGTGACTACCGCCTAGGACATTGCCTTGTAAAAGTAATCGATGAAATACACTGCAAGTAGTCGGTCGGTAATTGACGGAGTTTATCAGGTAGTTACCGATTTAGCAGTCCTGTAGTCGCTCCCCCGTACTGCAAGGGAGTCATGCCGGGAATCATGTTGGTGTAACTAACACATATTTATTTTCACAAACACATCCAAACCGACTCACGAGCCAGACGCACCGTGTATGCCGCCTATAACATCAAAAGCAAATCACGAAAATTTTGTTAAGAATTAATATTGGCTAGAATATGTAATTTTTTCGCCATATATACGTTTTATCGGTCCACCTGCAAAATATTCGCATTCGCAAAAGCTCCGCATTGATTATTGCGAAAGCGAAAGCGAATGCGAATGTTAAAATTAATACGGAAGCTCCGCGGTTGCGAATGCGAATATTCTCAACAACCCTGGTACATACCTATGTAAATTCCACAATAACCCAAAAGTAAATTGCATTTTTGAATTTAGCGTCCTCAATTTAACAAAGAAGCGAATTTTCATTAAAATCCGTCCATAATTCTATTTTTGCCCACATTTTATATAGAAGGGAAGCACTGTGAGCCGCGCTCCTATTCCCTATTCCCCATTCACTTTTCATCCCACCGTCTTAACGTAAATTGGGGATTTGCAAAGAAAATTTTCGCGATTTTTAAGCTAGGATAAAACGATGTCCTATAAAACTACTTATTCTACGCAGAGTGCCCAGGGGATTTAACGCCAATTTGGTGATTTTTTTTTATACTTGCGAGTAAGAAATTAGGAAATCGCCTTGGGCGATTTTGGGCAATTTTTTCCATTCAAATAAATTTTTTGTGTGCTACCATGTAAATGCGTCGAAACGACTACTTTGTTGTTGAAGTAAGATTCAAAATAGGATGAGGTTGAAAAGCCTTAATTTAAAAGTTCAAATAAAATGTTATATGAAGGCATATAGTTTCTGCTGCAAAACGTTTCCAATATCAAAAATATGTTATCGAGGTTGAATAGCTCAATATATGACAACAACACTATAGATGATTTTGAGGAAATTGTGGAATAGCTTTTTCTATAGTTTTTAGCTAAGAGCGCTTAAAAGCGGATTGTGCGATTAATCAATTAATATGATTTACAAAAGATTTATTAATTGTATAGTCCTATTGCAAAATGTGTACAAATATTTTTTTAAAGTGAGCGTATTTTTTAAATTTTTTGTACATTACTATTATACAGATAAGTGATTTGTGTTGTTTATTATTACCCCGAAGGTATTATATTCGTTTTTGGTTATATTATAACAAGATCTAATTAAAAAAAAAAAAATTGTTAGGTCGATTTCATGAATTTTATTAAAAAAGGGGGATTTTTGGCGAGTTTTTTTAAATTTGCGCTTTTTTTTTAATTTGGGCACCATGATCCTCATTGCCAAGTCAATTAGACATATGTACATTGTTAAAACGTTTGTTTATTGTTGCTCAGTTATTATTTTACACGCGATTTAAATTATATCAAAAATAATTGTCACAAGCAGTAGTTTTTATCCAACTGTTTATCCACAAAGTAACACCGTAATTTGTGGCAACAAACCGGCTGAGACAACTTATCAAAACAGCATAAGAGACCGGCAAAAAAAGTAATAAACACCAAACACATCACTTTAGTAGTGTTACTACAAGCCATAAGTACTTTCCTATGGACATACATATGTACATATGTACGTATGCATGCCCATGGTATGTATGTGTGTGAATACAGTATCAGCATGACTCCTTAATTCAAACGTGGGACAGTGTGGCGAGGTGAGCACGTATTTAACTACTTAAAAAATTAACGCGCCACTGACTTTTGCTGTCTTTTCTGGTAATTTGGTTGTTTTTTGCCTTGTTATTGCCTCTTCTTCTTTAAGTAATATGTACATATGCATACATAGGTGCGTTTCTATGCAGTTTTTATGTTCGTACTTTAGTGGGCAGCTTCTGTTGATTGCTATCATTGTTGAATGTATTAACTTCCTTCACATTTCCGCACCAACCGTGTCAGCACACCTGCAGTTGCGACAAGTACACAACCAGCGATTTCCAAATATCTCAAACACATGAATAAATATGTATTGGAGATGTTAATTTTCAGCTTTTTCCGATCCCGGAAATTTCGTTAGATATTCATTACTTTTCAACCACTTAAATCGAAACAATATTTTGTATATTGTTTGAGAAGCCTTCCTACCATAAAATAAATAATCAATAAATGGGTTTGAACCTACTTTTTTATTTAAATGATGGAAAGTATTGAAAAATAATCGACTCTCGATTAACGGATCTTTTTTAATCCGTACGATTCTTGGAATCGAATAATCGACGGCGAGATTCGAATTATTCGATTCTAATCGATTCTTTATTTAAATATTTCTTTCACTTGAAAAATCTCCAAATACGGTCATCAATCATAGCTAATAATGCTATTATAATGAATCAATTAATATTATTGTAACAAGAGTTTTTGTAATACATTTTAATAACAAATTTATGGAAAAATTGCTCCATATGCTATTAAGTGTGTGATTGACATTATATTCACAGTACTGTTTGATATGGAAAACAAATACACTCCTAAAGATTGTTTCTTTTAATAAATTTAGAATCGATTCTCTAAAATCGACTATTTCGAATCGGAATCGGAAACGATTTTTCCATCACTGTTTTCTCTCTAATGTCAGGATTTATTTTAAAGGACTTTTCAATTTCAAAGATATGATTAATTCCAAAAATAATTTAAAAATTTCAATGAAATGTAGAATAAAAATATAAGTACCAAATACAAGAGGAAATTTCTTTAGAATTTAAAAAAAATACAATTTTTTGGATTCACAAAGACGAATAGGTAATTTTTTAAGGTGATAAAGTTAGAAGGGCGAAATTCGAGGATGTTATAGAGTTTATATAAGTCCTTAAAATATAATTTTTCAAAAACAAATATTGGCGAAATTTCAAGGATAGAATATAAAAGGACATTTTCAATACTTACAGTCCTTCTGCACCAAAAACTTGAAACCGTTTAAATTCTACAGAATTTTCTCTTTAATTTGATACCCATACTTCTTCTCTAAGCACATTTTTCTGAATTTTTAAATAATTTTTGAAATACTGACGTCAGAGTAAAAAACTAAAAACACAATTTTACTATATTGCGCCCATGATTTCGCGAATATATTAATATTTGTGTTTAAAATTTACTATCACGGGATAAGTACAATGAGCTAGACATTTATAAAAAAATATTAATTATTAAATAAAAAAAGAAATATAGCCAATACTGGTCAAGAAAAGTAGTCTCTATTATTGCCATCAGTGCAAATTACAAATCCCGAAAATCCCGCAATTATTTGCCAAGAATCGCGGGATTTTTGGGACTCTAAAAACGCCGGGATCCCGGGATTAACATTCCTAATATGTATACATGTACATCTTCATACTTAAATAATTGCATACCCTGCAGTAAATGGGGGTGTGTCCGGTTAGGCGGGGAGTTAGCCGGCCTTAGAACGATTGCTGTTGTTGTAGGAGAAATGCCATAATTCCCAGGACTTAATTTATAAGGCTGGTCTCTTCCTCCTTCAGTTTCGCAATTTCAAGGAAGGGTTGCACAAGTAAGGAACACTCTCCAAGGTGTTCTAGAATGATACGCAGCAACCTTACACCGAAAATGCTAAAAATCGTAAACCCCCCTAAAATATTTCGTTTTAGTCTGAGGAGATTAGAAATTGGGCAGATAAAAAAGTTACTTCAAGCTTCAATAGCATTTGCTTCTTCAGAAAAGTTGAAGTATAATGTTACCTTTCTAACCTTAGTAAAATGGACATTGATGATACGGTGGATTTCTTGGTATACAGGGTCTCCTAGACCACCCCTCTACCCCCTCTGAAATGGAGGGAAATATTTTTTATTGAAAATCATTTTAGAATTTAATTTAAACATGCGCATTTTCAGTTATCAAATAATCGTTTTGAAATGAAAATGTTACAAGGTGAGCGGAACAGCATAAGGGCGCGCAGGACCGTTTTTACGGAGCGGAGTTATTGCACATTTGGTCATTAACTTTAAATTTTACTACTGCAAATCAACTACCAAATGTGAGTCATGACTCTATTGTGAAAAGGAGGGTGGATATAAAGTCCGAAATTTAATTTTCACACGCTTTAGGATTGCTCTATATCAAAAAAATTTACCCTTGGTTTTTTTCAAATCAAAAAATATTTAGAAGTCGCCCAAAGCACTCACAGTTTTCCATGTATTTTATATGGGACAAAACAATTTTTAGTGGAAATAGTAAAGAATTTTGAAAATCAATATTTTGCGATCAGAAACTCTGTTTCTCTTTAGGAGACTTGCATTAATAATAAAAAAAGCTAATATAAAAAAATTGTTAAATAAACAATTGAGCATTATTGGAAGTCTCCTAAAGGACATAGAGTTTTCCTATCGAAAAGTATTGATTTTCCAGAATTCTTCACCATTTCTAGCAAAATTTATTTTTTTTCATATTAAACCCATGGCAAACTTTGAGCGCTTTGATCGACTTTCAAATGTTTACTGATTGCAAAATAAAAAACACAGGGTATATATTTTGAGAGTAATAAAATTCCGACTTAACCTTTTTTTCGACCACCCTAATGTGCATACCTTGGGGAAACTCAAACCTTACCATCACATTTAAAACAAAATTAGGTAGAATTTTGTATCTTAATATAGTTCACAATGTAAAAAAAAATGCTTAAATAAAAGTTTTAAACTTTATACAAAACTTAGAAAAAGTCCTCACTTTTTCATCAAAATTTAAAATTTTTGAATACAAAATACACAATAATGAAAATTTTCTGGTATGCAGCTAAGAGTCTATTTAATTTTAGTATAATAAAGTGCAATCTTGAAGTAGCTCAAAATTCTGGTTGATTTTATTTCTTTTTTCTTTTTCTATACGACTTTAGCTTTTTTCCCTTATAAAAAGCATGTTTAACAAGAAAAAAAACTGCACAAGGGCGACGGAAAAAAGTAAAAAAAAAATGCACATTACATATTATATAAAACTGCAAACTTTTATTTATGTAGTTTTTGTTACAGTGTGGCCGCAAGGTAAATATATACATATGTACATATTGCAGACGATCTTCAAAAGAGACAAAATTCAAAATTTAGCATGTTTGAAATTATGCACTAAAAATCTACATAGAGCTTATATTTACCTTTCAGCAAAAGCAGACGCAAATTTTTGTTATAATTTTTTGTTATAATTTGAAAAAGCCTAGGGTAAAGTCTCCCTTCCCATATGATTACCATGTGCTAATAAATATGTACTAATTTTTCGCAGTTTCTGACAAACGTGTAATTTTGAGTTGTGTGTTAGCCACATAATCTTTATTAATGAACCAGTCCTAAAAGGATGAGGTTTCCCACCTGGTGTAACTACAGAAAAGAAATGAGGCACAAATAAATTACGGAAAAGGCGATCAGCGTCAAAAAGCCGGTTAACCAGGGGCAGTGAGTTGCCCAACAAGCGTACGGCCGACCGTTGCCAACAGACAACGGCCGGCCGGCCAGTTGTCCACCCTGCATAGCTAGTCGGACAATCGACAAGCAAAAGCCGTTTAGCTTAGCCAGTTAGTCTGTGAGATTTATAAGTGTGTTGCTGTTGTCTTGTTCCTTTTTGTTCTAAAAGTATTACAGGTATTTTTGTTCAATGTCCAACTGTTTGTCCGTCGTCTCAACTGTTTATTTGCTGGTCTGGCTAGCCTCACAACTAACTTGTATGGTTTGTATACTTTTTCACTGTTTCGGTTTTTTATTTTTATTTTTATTTTTGTTGTGGAGTAATTCACATGCTGCACTAAAAAACCAAATCACACCCTTAAAAGGCTGTGGACGTCGCTCCAGGAGAAGGTGTCGACTGATGCTGCTGATGATGAGTACAAATGAGCAGAATGTGACAAAACTATTTTAAGAGCCAAGAAATAAGTCAATAAAACATCTAGCCGAGCGTGGGAATGGTCACTTCCTCTTTTTATACCTTCAAAAATATACATACATACGAATNATTTCTTCGAAACTTGGCACAGTTGTTGGCCTTGGTACAGCATACTAAATGGCCGAAAATTTAGAAAAATACAAAATCTTCGATAAATCAGTAAATATTAAAGCTAATTTATTCAAAATTGATGATTGCAAACAATTCTTCACCAAGAAATACGTTTATGATAAAATTTTGGAAAAAGGGCGTGGCACCGCCCACTTATGATCACATATATGTATGTATCTCGGTAACCGTTCTACCAATTTGTACCAAACTCGGTATGGTTATTGTGCTTGCCACATAAAAGAAAAACGTTGAAAATTATTGAAATCGGACTAAAATTACGGCCGCTTTTCATATAACGGCAAATTTCAGAAATGCTTGAAACTGCAATATTTCGAAATTTAAGGACGCTAATTTACTCTAATTGATACATCCCGGCTTACCATCTAGCGGTAGGTTTCGGAATGGTGAAAAAACATATATTTAATACTTGCGCCGGGTATTTAATGTTCGGCTCCGCCCGAACTTAGACTTTCTTGTTTATCTTGAAATCAAAAAATATTTAGAGGTCGCTCAAAGCGCGCAAAGTTTTCCATGTATTTTATGTGGGCAAAAAACCACTTTTCGTAGAAATGGTATAGAATAGTTAAAAATCAATATTTTTCTACCAAAAAACTCTGTTTATCTACAGGAGATTCCTAATAATAATACCCAATCGATTATTTAACCATTTTTACATTGCAACTATAATTTAAAGGTCTGCCAAATACACATAAAAACCTCGAAAATTGCTATGGGGCGACCAACAAAAAATCGTTAGTATTAAAATATGGTTAAATAAACAATTGGATATTATTACTGAAAGTACCCTAAAGAGTACCAGATCGAAAAAGAATTGATTTTCATACTTTTTTCAATATAGAACAATCCTAGGTGGTGAGAGCATTACAATTCCGACTATACTCTTTTTGGGCCACCCTATGTACACAGATACGTACGTATGGAGGAACACATTAGAGATGTTACGAATTTGCAATGATTCGCATCGATGTTCGCATTCGCATAAAACGATGCGAATATTTTGAAAATGCAAAAGTTCAATAATTTCTGCTAAAAGTCTTATGAGCAACATAGAAGGAATCTGGCGACATTAAAAATGTGAAATTAACGCTCTATTGAAGGCCTATCTTAAACAAAACGAGCCTCTCTCGATGAAAACCCTCTTGATTGGTGGAAAACTAAACTAAAATACAACAAATTGACGGCAGCGGTCAGAATGGGCATTTGTTCAGAGCAGAAGGTCTTATATACAAGCCTTTAAAAAATCGCCTCATGGTCGAAAAATTATTCCTTCTGATATATGTGCCAGAATTCGGAAATCGATCAGTTTTTTTATTCTTAATTTTAATATGGTTTATGTCTAATTCATAATTTGCAAGTTATTGCATAATCAATTTTTATTTCATTTTTACTCCGATTCACAATATCTCATGCTCAGGGTCGAAAAGTTTAAACTTTTGGTTGGAATTGCTTATTTTGCTTATTCAGGGTTTCCTAGTCTAATTTTAACGATCATGCCTACTTTGCTTATTTCAATGTATAAAGCCAAGTACGGATCTTTTAAGTAAATGGTCAAGAAATAAATTGCTATTATTTTGTGTGTGTGAGTTTTGACATCTGATATTTTACCGCCTACTGTCTCACTTTTTCCTTACGAAATATTTGAACATATTGCATATATTTCTGTTGAAAACAAGGGTGCCTTATACTCTTCACAAAAAACTTTAGCAAACTATAGTAGAAAGCGTAGCAAAATTCTTAAGAACTTCGTACTGCTTAAGAAAATTTGGCTCAATAAATTTTGCTGAACATTTCTTTGGCGTGTTTTTATTCGTTGAACTAAACAGATTTGGTTTTTATTCAACCGTAACTTCAGTTGCATTTATGCTTGAATACAAAAATTTAAAACCAATGGTTTGTCTCACTAAAAAAATAATTTATCTCAAATGGAGAATAACAAATGTTTAAAAAGATTAAAAGGACCAGCGCAGATCTCTATTATTTGAGAATATCAAGCAGCACGTTATTTTCCATTGTAATTTTTCAATCCTTGAAATAAATTGAATAAAAAACAAAACAATAAACTGTACTTAAATTTTGTTGTTTGGCGAGCATATTTGTAAGCATGTTTACCAATGTTTTAGTGCTTATCTAAGCGCTTAAAATGGATTTTGTTTGCTTATTTTCTTGGGCCCTGCTCATAGTCGATTTAATCGAATTGGATTAAATTTTCAGGGCTTATTTCTTTTATCTTATAGTTTCTATTGACATATTTTTTTTAATGCAAATTTTATTTTTTTCCTTTTTACTAATATTTAAGAAGTTTTTGGAAAACATCATTCTGGAGCAAAAAAAAATTTGAAATACTCTTCCAGTCTGATTAAATAACATGTGCGATTTTCAAAGTGTATGTACTTTTCGTTTAGAAGATAGTATCATCATGTAAACTTGGCTCTGTATGTATGTATAGCATTTTTCATTTTTCGATTTTTGAATGAACTTTATTTTTGGATTCTTTAAATACATTGGCAGCCGCTGTTGTGTAGTGGTTAGCAGTGCGCGCTACCATTCCGCAGGGCCTGGGTTCAATCCCAGTTCAAACCAACATAAAACAAGTAAAGAAGTATAAGTTCGGGCTAGACCGAACTTTATATACCCGGCGCAGGTATCATATATCGTCCTTTCAACTTTCTCTGAATTACTTTTGCATGATAAGTAGGGTCTTTACCCGATTTCAAACGTTTTCGATAATATGCAGAGTTAGACTAAATGATATAATTGAACCTAGTTAGGTACAAACCGATTAAGTGGTTACCGAGGTACACCTTTGTAGTTATAAAGTGGGTGGTGCTGCGCCTAATTCCTAAATGTCTATAGCAGTCTTATTTATTGTTAAGAGATTTTTGCAACTATTAACTTGAAGTAAATTAGCGTCCTCAGTTATCGAAATATCGGAGTTTTCGTATTTCTGAAATTTACCGTTATAAGCGAAGTGGGTGTAATTTAAGTCCGATTTGAATAATTTTCAATAAATTCCTTTTCCGTACGAAGGTTATTAAGTGCACCGAGTTTGGTGGAAATTGATAATTCGGTTACCGAGATACACATTTGTGATCATAAGTGGGCGGCGCCACGCCCATTATCCAAAAATGTATAGTAGTCTAGTTTTTTGCTCAGTGGTCATTCCAAATATCGATTTTGAGTCAATTAGCTGATGTAGTTTCTGATTTATCGCAGTTTTCGTGTTTCTGTAAATGACCGTTATATGGCAGGCGGGCGTGGTTATTGCCCGATTTCAAAGATTTTCAACAGATTTCTTAGCTAGACCCTAGCCAAGCCTCGTACCGAATTTGGTAAGGATTGGTGAAGCGGCTACTGAGATACAGCATTTCATCATACTAATTTTCAACAATTTGCATCCAATATTTACTGAAATATCGGTTTTTGCATTTTTCGAAAATACCGTTATATGGGAAGTGGGCGTGGTTACAATCCGATAGAGCTAGGATACTATCGATAGTACCACCACTCGATAGTTTTCGAAACGATAGTTGAAAACATCGATAGTACTATCGCCGTGAGAGGTATTGACTTGAAATGCTAAACTGCTTCAAAATTAAATAATTAATAAATTTATAAAATTTATAAATTACTTTGTAAATTAAAGAGATTATATAAATTTGTTTAAATTTGAGTGCATCAAAAATACCTTTCTATAATAATAAAATAAACTTATTAATTTATGTGTCTGAATTATATATACATATGTTTGTCCCTTTTGAAGTGCGAAGAAGTGAAATTGTCTATAATAATACATTTCCAATACTACAAAACCAACAAAACAAAAGATATTCGTTTAAATTGACAACTCATACTTATAAAAGTTCAACTGAGATCAAATACGGAGGCACATATCAAAATCCGGACAAAGGAAACTATTAACATTTTACTATATTATAAGAAAACGAATAAAATACTGGTCAAAATAATAGCATCACACAATTTTTAGCAGTTTTGACTATTTTTTTGTTTGTTTAGTGTCTACTAATTTTTTATAAAAGTTGTACAAAACATAATTTCAAATACAAACAAATTTCAAGCTTTTTAATTCGAATTTCTATAAAAATTTTGAGTAAGCGGTTTTATAGCTTATTAAATTTTACTATAACTCAGTGTAAGCTTATAGTTGCTAAAATTTCCAATAACTAAAAATTTGTGTTTGCCGACTGTACTGTGAATTTTCTTGGATGAAAAAATTTATCTAATGTTAAGAGATGTAAAGAGAGACGTTTCGCTAAAACCGACATAGGTAGTTTTCAAAACTATCGATAGTGGCGACAGTTTTCAACTATCGATATTACTATCGATAGTATTCCAGCTCTACAAATTTTCAATACCAACCTATGTACCTTGGATAAAGGGTAACCTACATACCAAATTTCGCTGATATCTCAATTTTTGCGTGTACACGGACAGACGGGCGGACAGACAGATATGGCTTAATCGACTTCTCTTTTCATTCTGATCATTTATGTATACATATGTCTATATCTATCTCGATTCGTTTTGACTGTTACAACAAGTAAGAAAGTCTAATTTCGGGCGGAGCCGAACAAGTATTAAATAATTAATTTTCACCTTTCCTAAAGCTCCCGCTTCATGGTAAGCCAGGTGTATCAATTTTTAGTAAATTAGCGTCCTTAAATTTCGAAATATTGGCCCGTAGTCATAGTCAAAATAAAGTCGACTTTAAAGTTAGTTGCAGCTTTTTTGACAGATATCCCATTGAAAATTATGTCAAAAAGCTGCAACTAACTTTAAAGTCGACATTATTTTGACTATGACTACGGGCCATTGAAGTCTCAAGCATTTCTGAAATTTATTTCAGAAACGGCCATAATTTTAGTCCGATTCCAATCATTTTCAACGTTTTGCTTCTATGTGGAAAGCACAATAACCGTACATATATGTGATCATAAGTGGGCGGTGCTACTCCTATTTTCCAAAATTTTATCATAATCGTACATATTTCTTGGTAAAGAATTGTTGCAAGCATCAATTTTGAATAAATTAGCTTTAATATTTACAGATTTATCGAAGATTTTGTATTTCTCTAAATTACCGTTATATGGGATGTGGGCGTGGTTGATGTCCGATTTAAAAAACATATGGTATATTGTACCACGGCCAAAAACTGTGCCAAGTTTAGAAGAAATTGGTGCAGCGGTTACCAAGGTATACACATGTAACCATAAAAGGGCGTGGCTACGTCCATTTTCCAAAAATTTTTAATATTCGTATTTATCGTCTAAAAATTATTGTAAATATAAATTTTGAGTGAATTATCTCCTTAGTAGTTACTAAAATATCGCAGTTTTCGCACTTCAGAAAATTACCGTTATATGGGAGGTAGGCGCGGTTATTGACCGATTTTGCCCATTTTCAATAACATCCGTCCTACGCCCGAAAGAAGTGCACGTGCCAAGTTTCGTTAAGATATCTCAATTTTTACTCCAGTTGCCGTGTGCACAGACGGACGGACGGACAGACAGTCGCCGCTTAATCGATTTCTCTTTTCATTCTGATCATTTATGTATACATTTGTCTATATCTATCTCGATTCGTTTTGCCTGTTACAAACAGCCGTTATGTGAACAAAGTTATAATACACTTGTGCACAAGTGCGCTCGGGTATAAAAACGGGAAGAGCTTGGCTAAAAACTAACCTATTGTATAACCACCAATGTATCTACATATCTACATATCAAACTTCTATATACTTATTTCTAAAAGGTAATTTTCTGTTTCCAAACCATATCTGCTTTAATATTTTATAAAATTTAATGAATAGTATCCCATTTTAAACGGGAACAGCTCACGTATATTATTTATTAAAAAACGGGTTTTAAAAAGCTGAAAGCACTGTATCCGGTCAATAAAGTGCCATATCTTCCATAATACTACATCATGAATGATTAAAACACTATTTTGAAGAACAGCTTCACCAGTTGAGATAAAAAAACAAAAACCTTTTAATGGGGTTCCCACCCGCTTAAAATTCCAGTGGCTTAAATATATGCATGTCGAGTAAAATATTGCAAAGGGAATGAAAGGCATTTAAATGCAGTCTTAACCAGAAGTAATACTTTTGAAGAGGGTTTCCAAATATTTAAAAATTTAAATTCTTTATATACATGTGTAAAAAACAAAGTTGCTTTAATGCCGAGCATAGCTCTAGAATGGAGTGACCTATGTGAGCTGTCTTTTTTGTTGTGTTTGTCTCTGGCCAAGGAAAATTGAAATAAAATTCCGAATATAAAATTGCAGAAATTAGGGTTTTAAACCGCCCTTGCCCCTGTTGAAGGTAAATATGCATACAAATTTGCTATCATTTAGTTTACGATAATAATGGTAACAAATATTTTAATATCTCTATAAAAACTTGTTTGTTGAGGTAGCCCAATGGTGACAACATTGTTTTTCCTTGCAATAAGGCGAACGAAAGGTTCAGCGGTTATTGGGTACCACATGGCAAATGTACTCTGTGAAAGGAAACCAATAAATAAATATAAAAAAAATTGCAATCAAATTTAATATATGTAGTATGCATTGGATTTTGGCCCCTTACGATAAAAGGATTGCGTGCGCTTTAGGATTTAAGTTGCCACATTAAACGGCTGTGCTAAAAATTTAGTTCTATAGACTTTGAATGCTTATTATTTATTTTTGAAGCGTACATAATTTAAAAATTACGCTAGCGACTAGTGACTTATTTGTATTTTCGAGGTGTCAGCTATTGGTGCTAATAATTTAATAATTTTTTATTATTTTGATAATTAACTAGAATCATGATATCAATTGTCAGATTGTGAAAATCCATACATGAGTTAAATATATTCTGAATGGATTAGTTTTCGGCGTGAACCCCTTTTTTAACAAAGGCAGTTATGGTGATTTCGTTTCTACCAAAAAATGTCGCCTTTTGTCGCCCCTTTTCTTTTCGTGTTCGATACTAAATTAAAGGCAAAGGGTGAGAAAATGTTGTGTTCATTTCTTAAAATGCCACACTCTTGTAAAGCAAAAAATACACATTTTCTGCCCTTTGAAGCTTTGTCAGGAGAGATGGTTGCCCTGAAAATCAGATCCGGGCAAGGGCAAGATTTTTTGGTAAAAACGAAATCACCATTAGTTTGATAGATTGTAATTGAAATAACTACATAAGTTACTACTGTAATACTTATCTGTACGATTGTAATATGTTGAACTTGAATTTAAGATGAAAGATCTATTTTTGTACAAGAAAGTAAAGTTGGTATAGCAAAATAAACAAAGTCAATGACACTTAATTTTGAAACCTATAATAAACGTTAAAAAATTTGATTCAACATAAAATGTCCTTTCTGCTGAGGAAGTTGTGTCTGGAATACACACAGCAAACTCAACTAGCATTAGTATATTTTTTAAATCTAAATTGGTCGATTGTGCTACGTTTTTAACTGCATTCCTCCCTTCTTCCATTCTTAATTTTTGCCACTCTCCCCACGTTTTTTCTTTACTTATTATAGTGTTTAGACAGCCAATCTCGCCAAAAATGGTATCTTCATTGAATTTTAGACTAATATAACATCTTATTTCAGTCATATTTTCTTCAACAGTTTTTCCAAGAGATTTAATTTTCAATGCTAATCCAACTAAGCTTGCCAAAAAACTTAAATTTTGACCCCAAGTCGAAGCTATGTTCACAAACGGAGAAAGATTGCATTAATGCAAAGCTTTAAGGCTTCCAGATTGAATACAACTATTTGTAAGCCATATATTTTTAGTATAAGGAGAAAAATTTAAATTAATTTAATGAATTTTTAATGCGTCTAGAATTCATAATTGTAATAACTAAATAATTACCCGAAGTAAAAATTCCGGACAAATTTTAATGCCAAACAATTTTCGGACGGGAAGAGTGAATTCCTGATTGCCCGGTCCAAACCCGGACGTATGGCAGCCCTACCTATAAGGTTAACATTAAAATCCAAATGTTTAAAACGTTTTTTTTCGAATTCAGGTTTTTCGACTTAGGCAGTTACTGCTTATGGCCACAGATATTACAATTGAAATGGTTGCCAGGTTTAAAACAATTATCTAGTTTAGGTTAGGTTAGAGTGTGTTGTAAATTAGTACATTTACAGCTGCCGGATTTGAAAACTGTGTAATGGAATTTAGATTAAAAATATAAAACCATGAGTTTCATTTTCCTCGAACCGGTTCACTTTTCGATTCCGTGTATTCACACTGTTCACTGTTTTCGGGCGAAACCCACCATAAGGCTGAATGAGAATATTTGGCGCGTACATTTCTTTTGCGAATATGGTTCGATTGTTTCGAAGAACGTCGTAGTTGGTATGATTGCCGTACTGAGTGCCCTACCTACATAAGAGCGTTGAGCTTGCGCTTGCTAGCTTGCTGTTTTTTCTAACTGGCATGGGTTATATACAAGTTTCTACAAGGAACGGCATGAATTGCCAAATGAAATGTGAAATGTTATAACTAAGCACTTGGTAAATCACCTGAAATCTTAGTCAGATTATTTTTCCGATGGTAGTACATAGTAATATCGGTTTGGTACAAAGTCCATTTACGAAGCATTCATAGATCTCCAGAGTAGTGAAAGAGTTTTGGGTTAGTTTAAGAGTAAATATCATGAAGTCGCTAAAAAGGCCATCTTAACTTTGCTTCCTTCTGTCACAACGTACTCTGTCAACAGGGGTTTCAGCTTACACTTATTCGAAATTGGATGCTACCCCAGAAATGCGCATGCAGCTTTCACACACATCGAACTATATTATTTCTGTGTTCGTATGGAATAGTAGCTTATGTCGAAAGGCTGGCTTTACTATAATGCGGCATTCGCAGCATACGATTGCGAATGACTCGCTGGCGCCGAGCCGTTGAACAACTTTTGGCAAATAAACGTGCAAGAAATATTTCCGATACTAGCAAGTCAATATTCTTAATTAATCTCATCAAAAAATTCCTTGTCGTTTAAAGAATAAAGAGTATGCCGCAGTATACTAAAGCAAGCTTTCCGACATAAGCTACTATTCCATACGAACACAGATTTTATACAATAACTAGCAGACCCGGCGAACTTCGTCCCGCCTCAAATTAATTTTGTTATTGAAACATTTGGTCCAACGTTTTCGCCAGCAATTTACGTTCACGTTCAAAGCGTTATACCGGGAATAAGTCCTTGCGGCTCGATGGTGAATCGTCCCTGAATCTGTATAGTATAGTTGGTGGCAATTTCCTAACTGATGAGTATCATTGGTCCACTTTCTGTTTAGTCACCATAAAGCAAGGACCGCATTGGTTCTGATGGTTGATTTAATGGGGTAATTTGACTTTGATCCCTGATGCCTCCGAATTGACGATTTTTGGCAATAACTCGACTCCAGCGCCTTAAAAAAAATTCTTTTAAATTGTTTCGGTCGTTAAGGAGGAGTTCATCCACCAGAATAAGTCTTTTATATATCGACACTCTTCGGATTTTTTCCCATACAAAAAAAACTATCACGCATTCGCTATACGGAGAAAATGCGCAACATCATCAGCGAAAACGTTNCCTGATGCCTCCGAATTGACGATTTTTGGCAATAACTCGACTCCAGCGCCTTAAAAAAAATTCTTTTAAATTGTTTCGGTCGTTAAGGAGGAGTTCATCCACCAGAATAAGTCTTTTATATATCGACACTCTTCGGATTTTTTCCCATACAAAAAAAACTATCACGCATTCGCTATACGGAGAAAATGCGCAACATCATCAGCGAAAACGTTCTCAAAAATCAACGGTAGCTTATAGCCATTTAAAACTTGCACTTTATGAAACTGAAATTGAGTGAACTACAAAACTGCATACTCAAAATTAGGTGCCATTTGACGAAAAATAAACTATATTTCTATTAAAAATTTACAAAAAAAAATTTTATTTTGAAAAAGAAAAAACACTGTATTCTGGGTGTATATATTTAAAGATATGTAAAGATTTCAATATGTTTGGAAGCCGCCACGCCCCCTTTTCCAGTAGCCCAAAAATCTCTATACCAATTTCCAGGACACTACCACAAATACTTCCAGAGAAATACGGTATGAAAAATGCGATATGTATGGCTGATCCTTTAATATACCGAAAGTCTGCAGTAGTTGACCAAAATTTCAAAAAGATCGCTACGGCCGTTCGCGAGATAACCTCTTAATCTCCATCAGACGGAGCATGAAATTTAATTATTATTTTTTATTCTTAATTATGAAAATGTTTGGGTTTCAAATTTAAACCGAACTGTTTAAATTCTAAAACCCAACATATGTGCTCTCTTTTTTTAAACTTGGAAGGTTTGTATTTGAAACTGAATTTAGTTTGGTATATGACACAAATTTTACGATGTTTTGACTTTAAGTGTTTCCCAGTTATTTTGTGATGAGCTACAAACTTACGTACATATCGGAGTTTTAATTTGATGGAATGCATCATAATAAATCAAACAGTGGATTTTTTGTTAGTTAGGCATTTTGAATTCCATATGGTGTATGGTATAGGTGAGGATATGTACATATGTTATATTAGGGTGGTCCGGGATTTTAATGGTGTACCGAAAAACTTATTAAATTATATTGGCTTTTAGTCTCTGGCCCCAGGAATCCCTCAATTTCAGCATTTTTCTGCAGTTCACAGTGCACCTGTTCGTCCCATATTCTCTATGTAATATTTGGATTTGTATTTAAAATGCTTCAGGAGGTATTTGGGACAGCTTTATTAACTTCTATTAACGCATACGAACGTGCAGTAAATGCATATTCAAGTGAAAAAATACAAGCAGACTTGAGGCCATCAGAAATATGAGAAAAAAAAATCTATAAAAAACAGGGACGGAAAATAATCATTGTTTTTTTTAAATTTTAGCCAAAAAAAATCAAAAAGTTGTAATCGTTGTAAAACAATTTCAACTATTCCCATGTATTTGTGTTCGTATGTTCTACTGTAATTTACAATTATTTTTATTTTTCGAGTTTAATCAATAAAGATTTAAAATAATAATTACTATTTGAGTTATATTTTTTCGCTCAAAGCAAATAATTACACTGGTCGACGGCCAAAATTTACCAGAGACGCCGTTATGAAATTCGTATGTAAAATCACCCCCTGATTCCGAAAATCAAGGTTATTTTAAATTTTATGGTACCGTTTTTGAGATATTTGCAATTTACCGTTTTTGCAAAAAAATAAAAAATTGGGTCCACTTAATCATATATATCTCAAGAACGAATTAAGCGATTCCAAAACGGTTTGAAGCTTTTAAAAGGTAATAAAATTTTCTATAAGCTGTGCATACAACACTTTTTGCTAGGCCCTGTAGATTCAAAGATAACGAACAATCATTACCGATTTTTTCAATTTTTTTTGTAAAAATATAAAAAAAATTGTACTTTGCGGGGAAGGATCTCGAAAACCTTTTATTTTTTTGCAGATTTTTTTTT
>NW_016158496.1:100808-112635 GCF_001687245.7 Rhagoletis zephyria
TTTTTTTTTTTTTGCAAAAACGGTAAATTGCAAATATCTCAAAAACGGTACCATAGAATTAAAAATAACCTTGATTTTCGGAATCAGGGGGTGATTTTACATAAGAATTTCATAACGGCGTTTCTGGTAAAGAGAAAAAGTTGAAATTTGTGGTCCAGTGTTATTAATTGATTTTTATTTTACGATCAAAAATAATGGTTATTTGATTATTTTTATTGTTTCGCTCAAAGATAATAACTATTATTGAGTTTTATTTTTTCACTTAAGAATAATGATCATTCAAAATATTCAAAAGCTATACCAGCGTGATTTCTGACGTATTCTTTTCAGATGTAGCGACACTCTAACAAAAGCCTTAAGTCCCAAAATTTTCCGGTCAAAATATCAGTAGATTGCGTCTGTATGGCTGTTTCAATTTCATAAATGATCATTTTTTTAAGTGAAAAAAAATAAAACTCAATAATAATTTTTATTTCCGAGGGAAAAAATAAAAATCATAAAATACTTATTATTTGTGGTGGAAAAAAATTCAAATAATAATTATTTCCGTTGAGCGAAAAAATAAAACTCAATAATAATTAGTTTTAAGCGAAAAAAATAAAAATTATAAAATAACGATTAAATGCTGATTTAAGTTATTTTACTCATAATGATTACCGTCATTCATTCATAATTCACTTTATTATCAAAAACTCATTGAAATGATAACTTTTGTAATTAACAAAGCAAAGTTTTGATAAACATTACGCGTGTTTTTTTCACACGCATAAATACGTATATACGCTTAAAATTTGTATGGAGCTATAAGCGACAAACTTTATGTGCGCTTATGAATATTTGTCGACAAAATCAAATTTATCTGTTTTTAATGGAAGTTGACGATGAGGGTAACTGACGTAACTTCCATATCAGCCCTGTCGATGCTTGTTTTTTACACGGTAAACGTAGATGTACAGTGTTGGACTATCACTTTGAACCAAATTCAAAATGATATTGTTTACCACTTACATATGTTTATTTATTAATTTTTAAGATTTTTCAATTAAAACAGAGTTCCTTCCCTAACAAATGCCATATAAACAAATCCAAGCTCAAAACTTTGTAGAACACTGAAAAAACAAACTCATTACATTTTCATCCAAAATTCAAACTTTTTTCAGTATACGGTTTTATAGCCCTTTCAATTTTAGTGTCTGTTTCAAGTGGCTAAAAATTACCATTGATTTTTTAGAATTTCTTGCAGCATTTGCTTTCATATAACGAATAAACACAATTTATTTTAACACTTCTGAGAAAAAAGTTTGGATTTTGGATAATAATTTGAAGATTTTTTTCAGTGTTCCACAAAGTTTTCAGCTTGGGTTTATATGGTATTTGTTAGCGAATTAACTGTATTTTAATAGAAAAATCTGAAATATTAATAAATAAACATAAGTGGCAAACAATATCATTTTGAATTCGGTCCAAAACGACGGTGTGTGATATGTATATTATCGGCTCAGTGAACCATTTTCTGAGACAGGGTGTTCTTCAACGAAATTCTGAAATAGGTGATTTTTCATCCACTTGCCAATATAGAGCGTTTCCGAACCGGCAGCCGAGATAGGGTAACTCAGCCGTCGACATAGTAATTCTCATATTTTTGTGATATCTTTTATGGTGATTTCGTTTCTACCAAAAAATGTCGCCTTTTGATTGCCCTTTTCTCTTTTTGTGTTCGATTCTAAATTAAAGGCAAAGGGTGAGAAAATTTTGTGTTCGTTTCTTAAGATGTCACACTCTTGTAAGGCAGAAAGGGCACATTCTCTGCCCTGCGAAGCTTTGTCAGGGGAGATGGTTGCCTTGGAAATCAGATGGTTGTTTAAAACGACAATTTTATGACATGCGTGACCCAAACAAGGACAAGAGGGCAAAACATGCCTTTTTACAGGGTTGAGTGTAACATCAAACCAATTTTGCACCGGATACGGGAAAAATTTTTTGAAAGAAACGAAATCACCATTAGTAAAACAATTCTACGCGTTGAACCTAAACAAACCCCGGTGTATACTCATGAACCGGTTCTTCTACTGGTACAAGATTTTTCTAAGCGGTTCGAACCGTATTGACTTTTGGAATGATTTGCAGCCCTGGTTTTTTTACACTTCCGAAAATGAGGAGCCCTACAAAAATTCGTTCAATGACTTTGGTATCATACTTTTACCTTGGCCGTAGTTTGAAACCTATTGATAACGTGGGGGAAGTTCACACAAGGAAAGTTTATGGTCCGGAGAAGCCGTCAGTTGAAAATTTTGATAAGCTTAATGAAAGCGTAACAAGCTCGCGGAACCAGCCTACTAAAACTCTTAAAGGCCTGGTCGAAAGTCTTCTTCGAATAGGCTAAGTCTTGAGTTAAGAACTATTTTCTGATGGCAGTCATCCGATTCCATCTCCTGTCATCAAACAAACAGTTAGCACATTCGCGCCTTGGCACCCACGTCGCTGTTGACAGTTACAATTTTTAGAAAGTAGAGAATTTCGTTTACTTGGGAACCAGCATTAACACCGATAATAATGTCATCATTGAAATCCATCGCAGAATCACTCTTGCCAACAAGTGCTACTTTGGACTCAGTAGGCAATTCAGGAGTAAAGTCCTCTCTCGACGTACGAAAACCACTCAATCACCATGCCCGTGCTGGTATATGGCGCAGAAGCATGGACAATGACAACATCCGATGAGGCGGCTCTTGGAGTGTTTGAGAGAAAGATTTGGTGGAAGATTTACGGGCCTTTACGCGTTGGCGACGGCGAGTACCGCAGACGATGGAACGATGAGCTGTATGAGCTTTACAACGATATGGACATAGTGCAGCGAATTAAAATACAACGGCTCCGCTGGCTTGGTCATGTCGTTCGTATGGACACCGACGCTCCAGCTCTGAGAGTATTCAACTCGGAACCCGCTGGTGGTAGCAGAGCAAGAGGGAGGCCCCCACTGCGATGGAAAGATCAGGTGGAGAAGGACTTGGCTTCACTTGGCGTCAGTTGGCATAGGGAAGAAACGACTGGCGTGCTTTGCTGAACTCGGCCAAAATCGCTTAGGCGGTTACAGCGCCAAGAAAGAAGAAGAAGAAGAAGAAGAAGAAGAAGTCATACGATTCCTGTTATTTTTTAAATGCATAATTTTAACTTAAGTTTTTAAAACTTCTTCTAATTAAATACCACAATTTCTGCGAAGCATTTCGCTTTTGTTTATAATTATTCGCAGCACTCTATGTACATATGATCGAGATAGGTCGATATTCCATCGATATGCACAAAATCCTGAGCAGCCTTACTGTGTTTAGTGCTGGAGAACTTTTTAAAGAAAATTTTGGCGAGTAAAAATAAAACTACTCAAAAACGGGAGTATATGGTAGATTACAAACCTTGTGTGGTTGATGCTCAAACAAGTTTTTAAAAGTGCCAAAATGGGCCAAATAGAAAAATAAAAGTCCCAAAAAAGGTGCCATCCTTTTCGATCCATCCTATTAAGCAATAAAATATGAACCACATTTCTAAAACAAAAGTGCAAAGACAAAATAAGATAAACTAGTTGAATAATCTTTAGAAATTAGAGAATTTTAGTTGAGAAAAAGAAGTACACGCAATGGATTTCACAAAAATTAATTTAAATATTACTATTTTTGAAAAGTGTTATATTGGCACTTTGTACCAAATTGAAAAATTAAGTGCCATTTAATGCAAAATAGGGCCAAAAATGGCACGGTTTGAGCCACGTTGGCAGCCCTTCCCGCGGGATCGTGTGGAAAAAACCTCTTATTAGGTTTGTTCCACATGCTTTCCGGGCGGTTTCGGTAATTAGAGCGTAAAAATAATTACTCTCTCGCAAGTGTCAAAAATGTGTCAACTCGCGCCAAAAGTGTCCAGAGCGTGAGGAACGTAAAAACCACTTTTCGCGTTCGGAATCAAAAAATCATTTCTAAACAATGATTTTATGTGTATTTATCTTATTATACAGCTAATAAAATTAGTAAATAACTACATCTCTGAACCTTTAGTGCTATTTTACATTTTTTTATGTTACAAAATTTGCTATCGGATGTCAACAAACAACGGTTGTTATTTCAAATTGACTTCTTTTACATTTCTGCCCGGAAACTGTTTCGCTCGTGTCGAACAAACTTATTGTAGAGTACAGATTCATAGTTATACGTTGTACCAAAAATTTAAATACACGGCACGCAGCGGTTTTCAACAGCGGATATTTTAAATCTGGTACTTGTTGCCAGAATTAAAACAATGGCAATGCATGTATTTCGGATATTGTAAATTCATCCTAAATTATGTTACATAAAAAGGGGGTTTGAAGTATGCAAACGTACATTTAAATAATTTCAAATCCGCAAATCTTTTTTCAAAATCTGCTTTAAATCATGTATGTAGTTTTGCGACATAGGGGTCCAATTTATCCTCTTTGACATGTGCAATATTTTTTTCTAGCCATGGAAAATGATGAAATATTCTTTTTTTGAGATCATGTATAAAAAGACGTAGTTTAGCTTCAAAACTTAAAATAATGTGCGACCTATCAAAAACAGTTTTATTCTCTCCTTGTAGAGACAAATTCAAGTTTTGCAAATGTTCCATCATATCGGTAAAGAACATTAAGTCAGAAAGCCAATTTTCATTCTCCAATTGCGGGTAATGTTCCGATCTCAATTTGCGTATGTGTTTATAAAACGAATAAAATAAAAAACAACACAGTGGAAAAGAAATATGTATTTTAAAAAGGAAAAATGGCCAAAGCGGGATTTCCGGGATTTGTAATTAACACTGGTGACAATAATAGAAACGCTTTATGTCCACCAGTTTTGCCTATATTACTTTTGTTTATTTAATATTTAACATTGTTTTTGTTAATGTGTAGCCCAATACACATATATATCTGTGTTCCTATGGAAAAGTAGCTTATGTCGAAAGGCTGGCTTTAGTATAAATCGGCATTCGCAGTATACTGCATACTGCATACGGCACTGAGCCGTTGAAAAACTTTTGGCAAATAAACGTGCAAGAAATAGTTCCAATACTAGCAAGTCAATATTCTTGTTAAGTCTCATCCAAAAATTCCTTGTCGTTTAAAGAATAAAGGGAATGACGTATTATACTAAAGCCAGCGTTTCGACATAAGCTACTTTTCCAAACGAACACAGATATAATACCTTACGGTTCTTAATTTTTCTCTCTGACGTCAGGATTTTTTAAAAGAACTTTGAAATTTAAAAGATATGAGTGATTAAAAAAATTATTTAAAAATTTCAGTGCAATATACAGTCAGTCAATAAAGTTTAGGTACAGCGAATTTTTTACAATACGGGCAACTATTTTTTAAATATTTTATTTTTTGCAAATTTTTTATAAAAATATGGTTAATTCTACAACAAAAACTCCAAAAAGAAAAGTTCCAAACCTTGTGCAAAATTAAAGAAAATTCTGCAAAATTGCATTCAAATATTTCACTTTTTATTTACGCTCTCTAGAAAAAATTTGAGTATGAAGTTTTTTTTAGCCCATTCAATTTTAGTATAATAAAGTGCAAGTATGAGGAAGCCAGGACTTACCATTGATTTTTGGGAAATTTTTTTGTTGAAGGTGTCGCATATTTTTTCCATATAAAAAAATTATCAAACATTATTTTATATGGAGAAAATAAGCGACACCTTCAACAAAAAAAATTCCTAAAAATCAATGGTAAGTCCTAGCCACCACAAACTTGCACTTTGTTATACTAAAATTGAATAGGCTAAAAAACTGCATACCCAACTTCTTTCTAGAGAGCGCAAATAAAAAGTGCAATATTTTAATGAAATTTTGCGGAATTTTCTTTAATTTTGCACAAGGTTCGGAACCCTGATTTTTGGGTTTTTTGTTGTAGAATTGACCATATTTTTATAAAAATTATCGAAAAATAAAATATTTAAAAAATAGTTGCCCATATTGTAAAAAATTCGCTGTACCTAAACTTTATTGACTGGCTGTATGTACTTAAAAGCCAGTATGTGTATCAAATGAAAGAGAATATTCTGGTGAGTTAAAACACATTACTTGTCAATGTTATTGTGGCTTGTTAACATTTTATTTTTAATATTTTTATTGAGCTTTGTACCACGATTGTTTATTAGGAAAAATTGAAAAAGCAACAAAGTCTAAGCGGTAGAAGTTATAGCACTATTTCGGAGATCACCACATCTCCTCATCAGACTTCTTTTTTTTTCTAGACTTCAGCAGGAATCGAACCTGCGAATTCGATGCTCAAAGTCAGAAGCGTTAACCACTGAGCTATGTACATCCCGTAAACTCTTGTTGCTAATTCATTTTCCTTATTCACATTACATTTTTTGGTGCGTAAGGGACACCCTTTATAATTTTATCCTTGAATATCCTTGAAATTTTGCAATTCTTACTTTTGAAAAAATTATATGTTAGGACTAACTTTATTAGCTTAAAAAATAAAGTAGATTAAAGGGGCACTTTCAATTCCTATTCGTCCTAATGAACCAAAAAAAAAAAAATATTTCATTTGGTACCTATATCTTTGTTTTACATTGCAAAGGAATATAGACAAAACTGGTCGAGTTAAGGCGCTTCTTTTATTTCTGCCACTAGTGTTATAAACTTCTTTCAACCAGAAAATAAAATTTTTTGATTTAATTTTTTTTTTTGCTTCGAGCTTTTTTCGACATACCTTAAATTACTTTATCAGATATGTACAAGCTAAATTATTATTAAATGCATATAAAATCAATTACTGTCTTTCGTTTCGTTATTTTTCAAGCCCATTTACTTATTGGGGCGTATTCTTGTTTTCTTACGGATCGAAAATCATGAAATTTTCCTATCATTTTGTATTCAAAAATTTCAAATTTTCGATTCGTACGAAAACCAGAATACGCCGTTTTATTATATGGTAGGAGAGCTTCTCAAACCATATTGATGCAATTTTTTCATGTTAAGTCGTTTGAAAAATAATAAATATCTTAATCCCGGAAAAAATTAGCATCCCTAATGTGTATGTAAAAATGTGCAAGTGGCTGGATGCCTATGAATACGCAAATGTGTGCAATATGGATTTTTTGTTTATTTCCTGCTCACATTAACTGCATGAAAGCCGCTAAAGCAAACAAAAAACATGAGATGGAATTTAAAACTTGAGAATAGAAGTAACATAAACAAATAACGAGATTCTTTGCTTGCAAAAATTACGAATTGCACAGCATATCAGCGCTGGGTTTACTTAATTCATTTCACATGTTACTACTCTTTGCTTTATTATAGTCAATAGAATTTTAATTATTTACCAAATAAGCATTTCGTACTTAAATATGTGGGCATGTATTTATGTACATATACCCAATACAAAGTTTGCTGAAGTCAATGCACATCTATCTATGGATGTACATATCTATATTTATACTATGTATGTAGGTATGTATGAATTTATGTATGCGCTCATACAGGTATATATTTATTTATGTGCATAAATATATGTATGTATATGCACAGATGCATAAGATGTATGCATATGTAGGCTTTTTTATTTGAGCCCTTCCCAGATTGGCAAGAAAATTGCCAATAATGGCCAACACCATGGCAGACACTTTACACACTCTTCGCACAGCACAAAATTTATAAAACCACATCAGGCCATCGTTCGACCCAGCACCTCTGTCGCCGCACTCTACCACTTCTTGATCACTGTACTCATACCGCCACACTCCTTGCACGTCTCGCAATCTTCATTGCGGTGCGACAAAACGCTTCAGAGCTACACCTTACAGCTAATGATGCTCCTTAACCAGAGCTTTTTTTGCTTTGCCCCCAAGTAGAATTTCAACTAAACACCAATTTCGATTTACCCGCTTCAAGTTTCGTACTGTTAAATGTTTTTAGCCACTTATCGGTGCAATCGGTCGATGCGTCGATCCGATCAAGACACGTTCGCGTTCACACCGTCTTGGACTCAAGTTAATACTGACTGCTGTTATTAAGGTACGCGTGTGCGAATGCGGCGACTGTCTGACTGGTGGTAATGGTGGTTGGTTGCGACGTCGTTAGCTGCTTTGTCCAACTCGATGTGTATGGAGGAAGTTTGCTTCGGTGATCACAGACCGTCGATGTTGTTAAGTCGGCAATGCTCTCTATTGGCATTGCACTAGTTCGAAGCGATGGGAGCGAAAGTGGTTGGTGTTGCTGGTTTGAAGATGACACCATCGCTGTCGTATTTCATTATACCCCATAGAGCAGTGATTTTCAAAATATTTTCAAAAATTATTGGGGTAAAGATAGAGTATCTACATTTTTTTAGCCTGAGTGTCGTTTTTTGCTCGCGTTGTTTTTTGATAGTTCCGATAAAAAAAAATATTTTCTTCCAAATTTGCAAGACGAATTTCCTCATATACTACGAAGGTTCCTACTTAGTGTGGAAATATAGCACAGCCTTAGGGCAAAGAATCGGCCGATGCCGATGCCGATGTCGATTCCTTAAAAAAAAACTACCTGAATATAAATTCATTCGAGAACAAATGTTTTTGATAAACTTTTATAATAACAAAAGAAAAACATAAACAAATACATTACAAAACAAATAATCATTCAAGAATCTATGCACTTATTTATGTACGTGCATAAATATGTATTAAAAGTAGTATATCGCCTATGCATATATATCATTGCAATACTTTGTTCCATAGTCTTTTTCTCATTCAATGTTAAAAAATACTTAATTCGAAATCAGATTTCATAGTTGTACTCATATTTAGTAGTAAAAATATGCGGCTTCTGCTGACTATAAAGGTGTTGTATTGAATAAAATTTGATAATAAACAGTAACCGTAGATTTTTTATGATAAAAGTATTTTTGCAACGTAAACAATTTAACAATTCAGTGAAAAGAACCCGAAAGATTTAGGAATTCAGGGATTAATTCAAAGATAATCGTAACAAAACTTACAGTAACGACGCTTTAGCATTCTTTGGCTATTTCCCTTCCGTCTATTTAATGTTTATTGTTTTTTTTATGAAAGTGTAGCTCGTTATCGAAAAGAAAAACATGTTAGTAAAAATTGCAAACTTTTTCATTAACCATTCTGAGTATGCAGTTTTGTAGCCCATTCAATTTCATTTGAATAAAGTGCGTGATCAAAAAATTGTCAAAAGTCAACACTTACCTAAATAGCTACTTTAAAATCGCACTACTAAAATTCAAAAAACTGCGTACTCCAAAAAATTTTAAAAATCTGATTAAACAGTTCCAAAATTTTGATGAACATTTGTTAAGATTTGTCGAATTTTTATAAATGTTCTACAAAGTTTGAAATTTTGATTTATGGTTAAGTAAGCTATATTTTCATAAGAAAAAATAAACTAAGAAAAATAGCCAAAACTTGCTAAAATGTGTCGACCCCACTTACATTTTTGCTACCCTACGTCATATAAATGTACCATGAGAATACATTAATGACGCGAACTCAGATGCATTAATATTTTAAACTTTAACAGAATTAAAAAAGTAAAAAATAAATAACATTGAATAAAGTGCGGAAAAAGTAAAAAGAATCGGCCAATGCCGGTGCCGATGCCGATTATTTTGGCGGATAGTAGCCGATGCCGATTAATCAGTCGGACTCTAGCTTGAAACATTGAATCCAAATGTGAATTGAACGCATCAACCGCTTCGTCAGGCCTCCAAATACGTTGACCTCGCAATTTATTTTAGGTCCACAGAAAAAAGAAGAAATCATCAATCAATTCGACGTTTTGAATGCTCAAAAACATGTTTGATGTCTAACTGCCGTCCCTAGATTGGCGTCAAGCGCCAAACAACTGTCAAAAATCCTCATTCCCATACAATTTGTATGCAGAATCCCACTCATTTTTGACAGGGCGTTTCGTGTTGAAGCTGGATGCAGAAGACGGAAAGAAAGGGAGAGGACACAGCGTTGCCGAAAGCTTTCGCTGGAAAAGCGTCACTTTACCCTAAAAAGATCGTCATTTCGGCCAAAAAATCTTCAAATTTGTTTTTATTGTATTTTTTTAGCAAAACAAAGAATGCAAAGGAATTAAGCAATTGCGGTTTTTTTACCTCGCTTTTATTAGCTTGGGATGTAACTATGTAATATTGATGCGCCTAAAAGATGCAGCGATTTCCATTCTCAAGTTACCTACCTGATGACAGTACCAATGGGAATTGCTGTCAACTTCCATTCTTAAAGTAACCTGATAACAGTACGAATGGAAATTTTAATAGCGAGGTTTCAGTTTTTTAAGCTTCAATTTTATTTAATTACCGGTTACCGAATTATCGTGGAGGAAGCTTGATAATTTTTCTAATAGTTGGTGCAATCAGCTGTTCGATATTTATTCAATTAATCCGTCCGCTGCTGAAAGGCATAACGTATATGAGTAATTAAATCCCTTAAATTTTCTGTTACAATTTATTTTTTTTTAGGAATAAAGCTACGAGTCCGCTTTTGATAAATATAGTTTACCAGACTTATATAGGGTTTGCGTGTAAGTGGTTACCCAACGCATAGCACTTCACATGTAGAATTCTGTTGGGTTTTGATTTTTACGTAAAAATGATATAGCAGTGCAAGTATGCATAACTAGGCTATAACAAAAGAAAACTGGAAAGGACGTTCACAGTTGATAAAATTACCGAGTGTCAACTAGCAATTTACCGAAACTATCAAAATAGATATGAAGACCCTTAGGGCCGTTTTCTGAAGTAAGCTTTAACTTTAAAGCTCACTTTATATTATATAAAAATAAAGCTATGTCTAAAGTTAAGCATCTCTGTTATCGGTTTTTGACGTATGTATGTTTCTTGGTTGTAACCAATTTAAAACCGATAAAAAAATGCTTTTCTTTATTCACAATCATACATTTTAATGCAACCTTTAAATATAACATATTAGTGTAACATTAGCATTCCCTCTCCTACTTTTCTCTTTCAAATCAGTGCCAGCAGTGCAATTTAACGATATGGTTACAATTCTAGAACAAATTTAATATAATTAAATGCACGGCTGTAGAGCAAAACTAGATAAATGCATGGTTGTATTTTGGATTACGTTTTCCTGTAAAAAAATTTTTACATACATACATATCGTCGGCTTAGAGTGTAAACCCGCTAAATCCGTTTTTTGGCAAAATTGACCTTTTGATGCAGTTCGAAGGAGTAGGCGATTCCGCAGTTGGCAAGCAAAAAAATACGTTAATATAAAAATATAATTGTCAAAAATTGTTTGATGAGTAAAGCTGCTAAGTACAATCAGTTCAAATTCAACTGCTAAATCCAACGTATTGTGCTTCTGTCCCTCGATTATTGTTCTATGTTAGGTTGCAAACAGAGTGGAAGCGAAGCCGAAGACGAAGCCGAAGACGAATTGCTTGCGTTGCGGGCAAGCTGGCGAGTGTACATAGTGGAAGATGAAAGATATGAAGATTTGTTTCTAAATAAAACCCTTTTTTATACCCGAGCGCACTTGTGCACAAGGGTATTATAACTTTGTTCACATAACGGTTGTTTGTAACAGGCAAAACGAATCGAGACAGATATAGACAAATGTATACATAAATGATCAGAGTGAAAAGAGAAATCGATTAAGCGGTGACTGTCTGTCCGTCCGTCCGTCCGTCCGTCCGTCCGTCCGTCTGTGCACACGATAACTCGAGTAAAAATTGAGATATCTTAACGAAACTTGGTACGTGAACTTCTTTTGGGCGTGGGACGGATGGTATTGAAAATGGGCGAAATCGGATAATAACCACGCCTACCTCCCAT
>NW_016158496.1:113117-120732 GCF_001687245.7 Rhagoletis zephyria
CCGGCTTATCATGTAGCGGTAGCTTTCGGAAAGGTGGAAAACATATATTTAATACTTGCGCCGGGTATTTAATGTTCGGCTCCGCCCGAACTTAGACTTTCTTACTTGTTTTTAGATAAAATCAAAAGAAAATAAAGAAAAAACATCAATTCATGAAACAATTTGTATAGGACAACTTTTGGAGAGTTTCGCCACTTGTATTATGTGTTACGGCAAGACGGACAGACATTTTTCAAATATACAAGAATGCCAATTAATACGTTTGATTACATTTTGCCAAAAATTTAGCCAATTTCTTGAAAAAACGCGTTTTTTTCACAATTGCAAACAGTTAAATAAATTGTAAACAATTCATCACAGCAAGCGATTCGTCTTTGAAAACAGTACCGCACTGTTTCAAGCTGTCCGCTTGCGCAACGTCTTCATCTTCGTCTTCGCCTTTGCTTGCACTGTGATCACTTTCATGTTTACTACTGCACTATTTTTCGTCTTCGGCTTCGTCTTCATCTTCGTCTTCGGCTTCGCTTCCACTCTGTTTACAACCTGAGAGTATTACTTTATGCGTTTAAGCCAAGGTAATAGCCAGCGAATAAGCTTTAATTTTTTATATCTTAAGGAAATTATTGTTACTTGTGGAACGAAACAGAAGGAAGATTAAATGCACAAGAGTTTTCCAGCGTGTGGGTAGATTTGATAGAAAAAAATGTAGTACCAAATAATAGTTCCGGGGAGCCAATTACAGTAATTTTTTAAAGCGACGAATGCACATATCAAAACCGAAACAGTATTATGGCGAATGCTTTGTTATCCACAGCTATAAATAACAATATCATTATTGAGCAAAAGTTTCTTGAAGTAGGCCATATCCAGATGGAAGCTGATTGTATCAATTCCACTATCGAACGAGCACTTAAGAAAATAGATATCCATGTTCCTGCAGAATACATTGAAGTATGTAGATCAGCTGGAAAAAATCCAAAACCATATGACGTAACTTATCTTAGTTACACGTTCTTTAAAAGCTTTAACACAGTTCAATTCTTAAATACAATTCGTCCCGGTCGCGGCAAAGGTGCTGCTAAAATAACTGATATACGAGCCCTACGGTATACATAATGTGGCCAACCGTACTTCTTTCGGAAGTACAGTACTTCTTTTTTCGCTCTTGTACTTCGTACTTCGAAGTACAGTCAAATGTACTTCTTTGCGATACTTTGTACTTCAGGAGGGAGAATTTGTAACTAGTTGGCGACCATTTTCGGATCGCTATCGCACTTTTCTTCATTATTTATTTGGATCGGGTCGATGGGCTCAGGATTATGGCAGCCCTACAATACGAGCATTCCATAAGGTGGTGTTCTCTCTCCCCTGCTCTGGATAGCGGTTGTAAACGACCTTCTAGAGAAACTGGAAAAAGTGGGCTGTCGGGTGATCGCCTATGTTGATGATGTGCGGCGGCTGTCGTGGGAGCCTAACCTTGAGGAAAGGGTATGTGAAAGGTGTCGGTTGCCTGGTACTGCTGTGGGGGAGATATCGGTAACAGGTGACGTCTCTCGCCCAAATTAATTCAATAGCTCTAGGAAACCAGATTTAAGCCTATATTGTTTCAAGGAGCCCTTGTCTGGTAGAACTCACTAGAGAAAGCTACACTTGTAAAATAGGAATTAGTGGAGCATTAGGAAACACACTTATAGTGGCGCTTAACATTCATATGTCGAACATGGCGCCTGCGGATATTGCAGACAGAATTGTCGCAGCACGAACTGCTATTGGGCTAAAGAAAACCGGGTTCTTTTGTGACATAAAAAAGGAAAAGAAGACGTTTCTCTGCTGCGGCAAATATTTTTATAGGCCACTTTAAAACACGTTACCTCTCAAGGGCTAGTGTGGGGGGTTCTGACAGGCAATTGTGCGATTGGTATTTATGCGGGGAGACTAGGAATTTCAACTGATCCTTTTTTATCAGCTGTCAAGAGGTAAATGATGTGGAATCATCTCCACACTTTCTTTTGAAATGTCCAACCTTCGCGAGGCTAAGATGGAAGCATTTTGGCTCGCACTTCTGAACAAATACTGAGCTCACAGGAATCGAATCGGCTCGCGATGTTAACTTAACACAACCTAACCTGTACTTCTTTGAGCTATGAATTAGTTGGTCACATTAAGTATACACCAAGTGGCGACATACATTTCAAACTAAGATTCTCCAACGAATGGGAAGTAATACCGCAAAGAAAATCCCTAGTAGCTGTTTCCTTGCCGTTTTCTCACCTTCCGAATTTATACGAGAGTAGGCGTACGATTGCTCGCAGAAAGTATGAGATCTCCAGTATTTCAAACGATTACTTCCTGAAGATTACCACGCCTACTATAACAATTTACCTCATGATTGCAAAATATGTATCATACTTTCTGGCATTATTGAGTTCCTACTTAAATTATCTTATATGTGATCTTTGTACTACTAATTTGAGAGAGGAATACTTCACGTATAATTACTAATATATGTTTTATATACTGCCTATTTTTGTTGCAATTAACGGAAGAATAAATCGGTTGTATTTTTTTATATATATATAATTATTTTTATCTATGGAATCCTATTTTAATTAACATTTCAATTGAGCTCGTAATCACAAAAAATAAAATAGAAACAATTTTATTCATACAAAAAACCTGCTAAATCCACTTCAATTTTGAAAATAAAAAAACTAAAACCTGCTAAGTTAGAAATTCGCCAATAAAACCATAAAAACGTAATTTTTTCATTCGTTCTGGATTAGGGCCATAGAACGTCGCGCGATTAACAAACTATATGTAGGATTTGCCCCTTAGACTAAGAGTTAAAGATATATTTAGTTTTTTGCCTTTACAGTAAAATATGTTTTTTGGTCGTTAGCAGGTTTACACTCTAAGGCGACGATATGTACATACTCAGGGGCGGCGGAAGACGTGCGTATGGTGCACTGAGGGAAATAATGCATAGTAAAAATGACTACTTTATATTTGATTATCGTTTAAAAATGTTCGTATTTAAAAATTATATTTTCATACAAAAGTTATTACGCACGTATTTGACTGTTCACAACTCAGTATGTATATGTAAATGTACATACGCACCCCAAGCATGCAGAGCGCCACTTTGAGAGCGGTGACAACACACACACACATACATACATACATACATACATACATACATACATAGTGCATACATTCCCTGCGAAAAATGGGACTAATCCGGGGTGACTCCGGGAGCAATCGCAAAGGAGCATGCTATTAATACCAGTATTGATCTCTTTATATGGAATGAACTGTTCGCGTTTGTTTGGGCATGTCCTATGATGAGACTAATTGTTCACCTTTTTACCCGAACAGGTATAAAAAGCGATTAGTCACTTTTAAAAAATAAAAATAAAAATTTGCCCCAGCTGAGATTCGAACCGGGCTGCTCAGCTTTGTTAGGCGAATACTCTCTCTGTGTGCCAACGCCGCACATGAAATTTCATTGACTAAGTGCGTACAAATCATCAAATCGTTAATAGTACCCGTTAGAGATGAGTTGGGGGCTAATTGATCTCCAATTATACCCATAACCGTATGAGACTAGTTGGGACTAATTAATGCCCAATTGTACCCGATTGACAGTAATCTCGGAATACTCTCTTTAGAGATTAGTCGCACAATTTTTTGCAGGGTTTCTATCCGTACAAATCGCGTGCTGTGGTGTTGATGATTGTCTGGGTGTAGCTGAGATGCTTGCCACAAGTTGTTGATATCCAGAGATGAATGGTTCGAATTCCACTGCAGGCAGCAAGCAAATTAATTTTTTTTTAGCTTTTGTCTTGATTATTCACTTCACGGATGCTTTTTCAGTACGAACGCGGTAATTTTAATATGCGCGTAATTGAATTGAATATTTACCAATATACAGTACTTTCGTTGACTTTAATATTGAAAGATGTTGTGCAATTTTTGCGTGAAATTGTGTGTGGGATTGTTCCTGAATTGGTACGCTTCATTAGATTTCTTGCTACAATTCAACGCTCTAACGACAGGAGCTTTTCTGTTTTGCGTAAGGTTAAAAATTATTTGCTCTCGCCAATGCTCCAAAAACGGCTCAAAGATGTAGATTGCATTCTTATCCATGAACTCATGAACGACTTCATTTCTCGAATGGCCGTGTTTTCACTGCAGAAATAAAAATTTTTCAAAATTTGATTAAATGACAATATGTACATACATGGTATGTATGAAAAATAAATGTATTATACACGAAGCAATAACCACTGGAAAAATAGGTAAGCACCTTACGAGGTAAGCCATGTTGTTGTTGTTGTTGTTGTTGTAGCGGCACTACTAAGCCCCGCCTGTTTCGGGTCAACCTTTTAATCATTATCGTCGAGCTCAACTAACGGTAGGCCCAGGAAACGAGCTGTTTCGATGGGGTCGGACCAAAGGGAGAGGGGTGTTAGTTGAGTCGGATTGAGCTGGCATGTGAAGAGGTGGTTGGTGTCGTGGGGGGAGTCTCCACATGCCGGGCACTCATTTGGGATGTTTGGGTCGAGTCTGGACAGGTAGCTGTTTAGGCGGCTACAATATCCAGACCGTAACTGAGCGAGAGTAACGCGGGTCTCTCTAGGTAATTGAAGCTCCGTCTCTTCCACAGGTGGTGATTGGGCTCCGATAACGACATTCCTAGGCCTGGAGTCGAGGTAGGTGGAGACTGACTCCGTATGAATGAAGTTGAATGAAGTTGAAATAATGTAATGAATGATATGTAAAATTCGCGCGAATTCATTACATTATTTCGATTTTTTTTCGACATTTTTTCGGTATTTTTAGTTTCGACAATTTAAATTTCGATTTATCGTACCAGACCCAAACGCCGAACTACTCCGAGCGACTGCTCTGCATTACACGTAAATTACTTTGTAAAGCCGCTCAGAGGTATGTCTGATACCAAATGTACATCCTTAATTCCTACTTACATAAGGCGGCAACGTCTTTGTTAAAGTAATGGAGATTCGGCAGGAAAGTGGTAAGGGCCGCCAATTGAAGGGCAATACCTTACCAACAACTTACACTTCACCCGGCGGTTCTTACCACTTCACTGACGAATCTCCCTTACTTTAACAAAGACGTGGCCGCTTTATGTAAGTAGGAATTTAGAATGTACCTTTGGTATCAGACATACTTCTGAGCCGCTAATGCAGAGCGGTCGCTCGAAGTATTTCGGCGCTTGGAAATAACTTCGGCTGCACGTTATTTTGCAACTCACAACGTAATGTGTCGTCGGAGGGGTTCATTTCGCGCTTTCCTAGTAGATGACATTGGCCATGATGACAATTTTGGTAATAAAAACTGAAAGAAAACATGACTTACCTCGTAAGGTGCTTAACTATTTTCCCAATCGCTAAAGCTGATGCCACATAAAACGTTTGCTTCGCTTTACGTGACAGATTCGCTTTGACAGCTAAGATGAATTGTATGAAAATGCACAAAGCATGCCACATAGATCATTGAAGCTGCAGCGCGAAGCGAAAAGATGGCCAACTCCCATCTTTTTGCGCGCTTTGACAATCAGCCGGTTTAATATTTATTTTGTTTCGTCCAAATTCGAGTATTCATGCTGAAACATAAAACTCAATTACATTGCTGATAATTTTAAAGCAAAATATCTTAAATCCACAGCAATTTTGACGAGTAAAAAAGCAGTGCAAAATTGATTTCTTGGCGTTCATTGTGGCATACCTTTTGCGTCTGGCGCTTTGCTGGCAAATTTATAAATGTCACGCAAAGCTACAAAGTTTTATCTGGCATCAGCTTAAGTTTTCCCATGATTCAAAAAAGAAGGTAGTTTCAATAAAAAACTTTTGACGGTTTTTGAAGTTTCATAAATTGTGAGCATTCTCAACGACCTTGCCACTTTGATAATATTAAAACAATAAATCGGAGCATTTTCTTTCCCACATTTATACCAATTTAATAATATTTCAAATGAAAAATCATTATCAGTGCTTGGTAATTTTTATCTTACGTGGTTTGCACCATTTTTATTAAAAATATATAAAATATGTAATGTTAAAGGAGACTTCATTGAAATTGTTCTTTATCTTTTATATAAAAATCACGAGAACATTATGTTGTTATTTTTTCATTTTCTTATTTTGTATGCAATCTTGCAATTTAAAAATCTAATTCTAATTTCTCTTTCCAAATAAATCCTTTTATAATCGCCAATTCCGCGTGAATAAATTATTCTCATAATTTAACATGCAAAACAAAAACAAATTGGGTAAAATTATTTTTGTTTTACTTTATAATTTTGGGAATATTTCGATGGCTGAGTGGAAGATCGACCTATCTCGGCAGCCAGTTCGAAAACGCTCTATCTCAAAAAACTTTTCAAGAACGCCCTATTTCAGAACTCGTTTCAAAAACGCCCTATCTCAGCTGCCGATTCAAAAACGCCCTATATCAGCATATTTTCAATATATTTTGAAGTGAGATAGGGCGTTTTTGAACCGAATTTTGAGATAGGGTGTTTTTCAATTAAATTCTGAAATAGGGCGTTCTTGAAAAGTTTTTTGAGATAGAGCGTTTTCGAACTGGCTGCCGAGATAGGTCGATCTTCCACTCAGCCATCGATTTGTTCACACGAAATTCGTGATTCGTGATGAAATTCGTGAAAATTTACTTTTAAATTTCTCATCAGATTTTTCAAAAAATTTACTTTGTGGTTGGCGCATCACCATTAACTTCAACAAATTTCGAATTTAAAATTTCCAATGTACGCAAAAAACTTGAATTCGTCTTGCGCAGACCGCCCTCCGATAAGCAATTAGCATAAGTATAATGGTGATCACTTCGTTCATCCGTTCTGAAACCTAGTTTCGTCAACCCCTTTTTGAGATTATGCATTAATTTTCAGGTTCATCATATTCGACATCTTTGAGTGGACTGATGAAATCTTCTGCTTAAAAAAAAAAATATTACTGCTCGTGATCAGGTAGCATGAATTTAATGAAATGTCATAATTTTATTGAAAGTCAAATGGTTAACAACAACTACATTCTTTTTTGTATCATGAGTTTTCAGAACTGCCCACCCGGGCACAGGGCATTTCGCCGCCGCTGTACATACATATGTCATTTAGTGAAAAAACTAAAATAAAAAATCGTCATTACGGGGGAAAAATCGTCAAAACGTCATTGAGCTCAAAAAACGTCAATTCGGCAACGCTGAGAAGACAAAAATTGAAAGAGGAAATGAGAATAAAGCGAAGCGCACATTGGCGCGATTCTGTCGTTGCGAATCCGCAAGCCCAAAAATTACAACAATGCTACCCATACATTTTAATGCGCTAGCGCACACTTGCACGATTCCGTCGCTGCGAATTTTTCGAACATTCAATGTTCTTCTCTATTGACGCGTTCGAAACGCGGCTTGCAGCGTTTTGAAGGCGTCAAAGAAGAAGAAGAAAGGTGTCACAGCAATAAAGGCAAAGAAAAAAAACGTGTAATGTACAAAAACTAATAAAAACGTTCGTAATAATAGTATTTTGTACGATTTGGGCACGCCGAGTGCGAAAATACACGAAATAAAGGGAAAATTG